>NC_092151.1:69467194-69682194 GCF_045791955.1 Oncorhynchus clarkii lewisi | reverse complement strand
TGAGCGAGAGATAAATAGAGAGAGAAAGAGAGAAAGAGAGGGGGCAGGACAAAGAGACAAATGAGAGAGAGGGGAGGGGGGGGTGAGATGAAGAGACAAATGAGAGAGAGAGGGGGGGCGAGACAAAGAGAGTGAGAGAGAGAGAGAGAGAGAGGGGGAGACGAAGAGACAAATGATAGAGAGAGAGAGCTGGAGAGAGAGAGAGAGAGAGAGAGAGAAAGAGAGGGGGCAGGACAAAAAGACAAATGAGAGAGGGAGAGAGAGAGGGGGGGGGGCGAGACGAAGAGACAAATGAGAGAGAGAGTGAGAGAGAGAGAGGGGACGAGACGAAGAGACGAGAGAGAGTGAGAGAGAGTGCTGGGGGCGGGACAGAGATGATTGAGAGAGAGAGAGAGAGAGAGAGAGAGAGAGAGAGAGAGAGACGAAGAGACAAATGATAAAGAGAGAGATGGAGAGAGAGAGAGGGGGGGGGGATGAGACGAAGAGACGTGAGAGAGCGAGAGAGAGAGGGGGGCGAGACAAAGAGACAAATGAGAGAGAGAGAGAGAGAGAGAGAGAGAGAGCGAGAGAGAGAGAGAGCGAGAGAAATAGAGAGGGTGAAGGCAGGAGAGAAAAAAGAGTGTGATTTCCACTCGCTCCATCTGCTCCCACATCCACTGTCAGAGCGACAGTCAGAGTTATCCAAGCACCTCCATTAACTGTTCAGGAAACATACAACTCTCCTCACAATTACCACTGCAAGGGATCCTCTCCAACCTCCAGCACTTCTCCACACACCTATGGCAACATAAAGCAATGTTTTTCTCTCTTCTTGACATTCTTCAAATGTCTAAGAGGGGACAGTCATCTGTGTTCTGTTCTCCCTCACTATGTGTTTTGTTCTATGTGATGGAGGTGGAGTAGGAGGAACTCACAAATAGAGTAGTGTATGTTCGTTCTTACCCAGTGCAACGGTGCCCATTAGGAAAGGTTTACCAATTTGGCTGAAGTCATTTGTGGTCTCCTGTTGAACTTCTGACCCCAAAGCAAATGTCACAGCCACCTTGGGGAGACAAATGACCAGCAGGGTTACAAGATGCACAGTCACAAAACAACAAAATCTCAGACAGAACTCATATATAGATTCTCATTTCATGTGACATTTAACTTTAAAGGACATTTTTGTTGGTGGATGTTACAATGGCAGAGGGGGAGAAGTGATGGATACCCTAGTGGCCATGCTAGACATGCCTGTAAGCTACAACAACATTTGATTCCTTGCACAAATCGAAACACTTTCATGTCGTGTTCATAACAATAAAACAATGGATCATAGAATGAAACACAAACGCACAATTGTGAAGAATTGCTACAGTGGAGGAGCAGACAGACCTGTATCTAGAATAATGTTCATAAATATTCATAGAGGATTGTTAAAATGGAAAAGGGGCCACATGCATTTTGCATGTTTTAAGGCATAGTAAAAATCCCATATATCCCATAGTAAACAACCAGGAAAAAGAGAGCAACACATCTTTCACTTAAATCCTAATTTCCTATCAGGTGATGATGAGAACATTATCTTTACAGCCTTTCTTTGAGAAGGAAGTATTCCCCTTTTGCTTTGGCCATAAATATTTTTTTGTATGAGAGAGAGCATGAAGTCCACCTGGCCCTGGCTCGTGCGTATATTTGGTGCAATATGCAAGTCTGGTGAGGCCACAGAGTGGACTGGTGTGTACTGGTATTGGCACTAAGATGCACAGATGCTGTTAATGGGATTTCTACCCTGGCCCCAGAGAGTCACAGGCCCTGAAGGCACAGCAACCAGGACATGTTAGGCTGTGTACCACATCTGAGAATTCTCTCTACAGAGTCCATTGAATTTATAACATAAATAACAAAACAAAGCTGATTCCATTCTATTAAAAATAGTTAGATGATGTTAAATAGACCAATAAGCAGTAAACTGTTTGAAAAGCATCTTAAAGTGTTTATACCAACTGAAAATGAGACTATTTGAGGGTAAAATACTTCACCGAGGGCATTTGGCTGTGAAGAATATTGACAGAGGTGAATTACATGGGCTCACAGAAAGCTGCCACTTAAACTGGGATAACAATTGTCCACAAGTAAACATTTTGCTTTTAAGCACATGTGAAGAATGCCCTGGATTAGGGGGAAGAAGATTCCATTAGGTGCCCAAGTCTCTTTGAGCTCCAGAGAGAAATAGGTTTAAGTGCCTTCCCATCTCCAGTAAAAAGCCTCAGTGGACTGTGTGATGGAGGAGATATCAGGCGAGAGCTGTGATTACCTTGCTCCCAATGTGACATTGTCAGAAATCCAGGGTGTGTGGGAAGAAATGAACTATAAAAGCACACATTACAAAACAAAGAGTGTTCCCTCAGTCCCTGCTCTTTGTTTGAGTGTATCCATCTAACACCCCTCTCTCACCGGCTCACTCCTCCTCTCTCTCTCTCTCTCTCTCTCTCTCTCTATCTCTCTCCACTTCTCTCTTCATTCGCCTGTAATGCAACATCTCTCTCTCTCCACCTCTCTTTCCTCCGCCTCCTCTCTTCCTCTCTCTCTCCCTCCACCTCTCTCTCTCTCTCCACCTCTCTCTCTCCCTCTCTCCTTGTTTGTCTGTAATGCAACAAGGGGCAGCTTGGGCACAGAGAACAAAGCACGATCGTACATACTGTAGAAGTACTCAACGGCAACCACAAAAAAAATTGCACTTGCAGCTGTTCATGCAATGCATGGGAGAAGAATGCAATTTCCACAGTGATTCCAACCAAACATACACACACATACAAACACACACAAAAAAGTAAGTCCCACCAAAAAGAACAGAGAGCATTCTGGGGCATTATATATCCTAATGCACACAGGGGACCTTGGGATGAACTGAGTGAATCCATTTCACAAGGGATAAGATGGAGGAGAGTGGAGAAGAGTGGAGGTTAGGGGGAGGAGGAAGGTGGCACTGCCATGACCAGGCAGCCAGGCAGACTTATGGGAGAGCTGAGAGGGCTGATATGCCAAGTCAAAAGCATCTCTTATCAACCCATCTCTGTCCTGGAGAGCATGTTAGACTACAGAGCACGCTTCTCTGACCACTTCAGACCCCCACCCATTGCACCTCGTAGTGAGTGGAGTGAGAACATGACAAAGAGGGTTGTGCTCTTTCCTTAATCCATGCTCTAAAACACACACACACACACACACACACACACACACACACACACACACACACACACACACACACACACACACACACACACACACACACACACACACACACACAGAAGACAAGTGTTGTTTTTAATCCTGTGAAAGAATTTGCAATCGTGCCAAGCTAAACTGTTGAAACACAGCATTCATCTGCCCACTAAGTATCAGAAACATAGGTAAGACTGCAATCTTTACGCTCAAAGTCATGATGGCAGTAGACTGGAGGACAGGTTTGACATCTGTAACAATTATGCAGTATAAATGTCACACTAATTAGTCTATGAAACTATAAAATTGTACTTGATTTCCCATGCATAATTTGCCCAAAATAAAATTCTGTCTGCGATTTATTGCTGGAAATACGAGAAGGACATCCATTTCAACAGAAACAGATACATTTGGTAAATAGCCTGCTTCATTTCAAATGACTTAATTGAGTGCTTATTACAGTGTGTCAATGTATTTTCTCCTGGTGTGTCATTATTCATTAACCACACATTTTTGGGCATCACAGCTGCCTTTTGTAGAAAACTGCTTTTCATGGCTATTAATTGATTTGTGGCATGTTACTGCCTGCCTGAATACCAGTCTGTTCAATTGGTCATTTAGAAGACATTTTAACCAAGGTCTCCTCAGTGCTTCACTCATTGTGCTAGTGAGAGACTGTGTCAGAATATCTTTAGCATTCTGATTAATCTAGTGTCCGCAAAGTATAAGGATAATTGGCACAATAAATGTAAGGATAAGGATAATTGGCACAATAAATGTAAGTAAAATACACACTTGATTACTAATTTCAACCCAGTTACCTTATATTTAACTTGCAGAGGTCACAGAAAGAACTTGACAGTGTCTCTCCTCTAAGTCCATAGAGAGGAGTATTTTCCAAACAATTCATTTTTGGAGTTCATATTTTATCAAGGTTGTCAATCAAGATGAAGAAGTGTCCTAAGATGAAATGCCACAATAGAAGCCTTGGTCTCCAGACATTGATCTGTTTGGAATAGATACCTGAAGAAGCTCTCAGCAGGGGCAGTATCAGGGGAGATTAGACCCCTTCATGTCAACTTCAGAAAGTGGATATCAATAGGAAACTAATACAAGACCACAGAGATATATACAGATCCATCAGTAGGAAAACACACAAAACCACGAATACACACTGATTAATTCAGTACACGTGCATGCACACACAGGCAGGCAGAAAGGCAGGCATGCACCCACACACACTCACATACGCCTAGGCCTAATGTGAAGTAAAAGGCCATTTTCTTAACACAAGACAGAATCTGCCTCCATAACCACACTATTCATTATGCTTACATCACCTTTTGTCTCTGTAAAATCAATCAAAGTGTCCATAGAACTCCTTGGGCGAAAGTATTCCTCACACCGCCTGTCCTAGGGTTTCCCAATAAACTTTAATTACTAAACATCATGACAATTTTTAATTTGTTATTAACATTTTATCACCAAAGTTGCCAATTCTCTATTTAGTGTCGACTAAAAGGGGATTGATGTTAGTTCTCGGTCTTCATGACGTTTGCATCCATCCCTTCCATGTTATTCCTACACCATGCCTGTACTAGGGTTGAATATTTTCCTAGTATTTTACAAATGTTCCATCTTGAGAAGAAATAACTTTTCTGCCAGGTAATCCAGGAATTTCCGGCCAAAACCAGAAGTGTCATTCAAAAGTATTATAAAGCATATAAATAGGCCTATGTTTGGAATTGACTCGAGCTTTGATAGTGTCACGACTTCCGCTGAAGTCGGCTCCTCTCCTTGTTCGTTCGGCGATTGACGTCACCGGCTTTCTAGCCATCACCGCTCCATTTTTCATATATCCATTTGTCTTGTCTTGTTCCATACACACCTGGTTTACATTTCCCCAATCAATCTACTTGTATTTAACCCTCTGGTTCCCATCATGTATTTGTGTGTAATTGTTTCATGTTATTGTGGTGTTTTATTTACACGCTTTACTTTTGTTATGTTCCGTGTTTTGAGCGCGTTTGATTTATGTAGTGCTCTCGTTTTTGGAACGAAAATAAAAGTGCGCCTGTTAACATTACTCTGCACTCCTGCAGCTGACTTCGCCTCTAGTACACCCTTTGACAGATAGAAAATTCAAGCCTGATGCTACCTGAGCCTGATGAGCCATACATTAAATACATTTAATGAGCCCAAGCCCAAAAAAGACCAAATGATTGTGCCGTTATACAATACATACTGTAAATACAGTTGAAGTCAGAAGTTTACATACACTTGGTTGGAGTCATTAAAACTTGTTTTTCAACAACTCCACAACTTTCTTGTTAACAAACTATAGTTTTGGCAAGTCGGTTAGGACATCTACTTTGTGCATGACACAAGTGATTTTTCCAACAATTGTTTACAGACAGATTATCACAATTACAGTGGGTCAGAAGTTTACATACACTAAGTTGAATGTGCCTTTAAACAGCTTGGAAAATTATGTCATGGCTTTAGAAGTTTCTGATAGGCTAATTGACATAATGAGTCAATTGGAGGTGTACCTAAGGATGTATTTCAAGGTCTACCTTCAAACTCAGTGCCTCTTTGCTTGACATTATGTGAAAATCAAAAGAAATCAGCCAAGACCTCAGAAAAAAATTGTAGACCTCCACAAGTCTAGTTCATCCTTGGGAGAAATTTCCAAACACCTGAAGGTACCACGTTGATCTGTACAAACAATAGTACGCAAGTATAAACACCATGGGACCACGCAGCTGTCATACCGCTAGACTACGGTTTGCAACTGCACATGGGGACAAAGATCATACTTTTTGGAGAAATGTCCTCTGATCTGATGAAACAAAAATAGAACTGTTTGGCCATAATGACCATTGTTACGTTTGGAGGAAAAAGGGGAGGCTTGCAAGCAGAAGAACACCATCCCAAACATTAAGCACGGGGGTGGCAGCATCATGTTGTGGGTGTGCTTTGCTGCAGGAGGGACTGGTGCACTTCACAAAATAGATGGCATCATGAAGAAGGGAAATTAGGTATAGATATATTGAAGCAACATCTCAAGACATCAGTCAGGAAGTTAAAGCTTGGTCGCAAAGGGGTCTTCCAAATGAACAGTGACCCCAAGCATACTTGTGGCAAAATGGTTTAAGGACAACAACGTCAAGGTATTGGAGTGGCCATCACAAAGCCCTGACCTCAATCCTATAGAAAATTTGTGGTCAGAACTGAAAAAGTGTGTGCGAGCAAGGAGGCATACAAACCTGACTCAGTTACACCAGCTCTGTCAGGAGAAAAGGGCCAAAATTCACCCAACTTATTGTGGGAAGCTTGTGGAAGGCTAGCCGAAACGTTTGACCCAAGTTAAGCAATTTAAAGGCAATGCTACCAAATACTAATTGACTGTATGTAAACTTCTGACCCACTGGGAATGTGATGAAAGAAATAAACGCTGAAAGAAATCATTCTCCCTACTATTATTCGGACATTTTGACAGTCGTCGTTGAAATGAGGTGAGTTCCAAAGCGCAGAGTGGTAAGTGTTCATCATATATTTATTAAACCGAGAACACTAAACAAAATAACAAAGGAGAAATGAAACGAAACAGTTCTGAAAGGTGACATACACATAACAGAAAATATTCACCACCCACTCAAAAGTGAAACCAGGCTACCTAAGTATGATTCTCAATCAGAGACAACTAACAACACCTGCCTCTGATTGAGAACCATACCAGGCCAAACGCAAAACACAACATAGACAACCCACCCAACTCACGCCCTGACCATACTAAAACAAAGACATAACAAAAGAACTAAGGTCAGAACGTTACAGACATTTCACATTCTTAAAATAAAGTGGTGATCGTAACTGACCAAAGACAGATAATTTTTTACTCAGATTAAATGTCAGGAATTGTGAAAAAGTGAGATTAAATGTATTTGGCTAAGGTATAGTATGTAATCTTCTGACTTCAACTGTATATATACAGTACCAGTCAAAAGTTTGGATGCACCTACTGAATAAGGGTTTTTCAGCCTGGAGGTGTGTTGGGTCATTATCCTGTTGGAAAATGAATTTTCCTGTTGGAAAATGAATGCCCCACTAAGCACAAACCAGATGGGATGTCGTATCGCTGCAGAATGCTGTGGTAGTCATGCTGGTTAAGTGTGCCTTGAATTCTAAATAAATCACAGAGAGTGTCACAAGCAAAGCATCCGCACACCATCACACCTCCTCCTCCATGCTTCACGGTGGGAACCGCACATGCAGAGATCATCCGTTCACCTACTCTGCGTCTCACGGCAGTTGGAACAAAAAATCTAAAATTTGGACTCATCAGACCAAAGAACAGATTTACATCGGTCTAATATCCATTGCTTGATATTCTTGGCCCAAGCAAGTCTCTTCTTCTTATTGGTGTCCTTTAGTAGTGGTTTATTTGCAGCAAGTTTTTGCTTTGTCATTATGGGGTATTATCAAATCAAATGAAATTTTATTTGTCACATGCGCCGAATACAACAGGTGTAACCCCTTACAGTGAAATGCTTACTTACAAGCCCTAACCAACAATGCAGTTTAAAAAATGTCATTAAAAAAAATACAAAAAATACAAATAAGAAATAAAAGTAACAAATAATTAAAGAGCAGCAGTAAAATAACAATGGCGAGGCTATTTACAGGGGGTAACGGTACAGAGTCAATGTGCGGGGGCACTGGTTAGTCGAGATAATTGAGGAAATATGTACATGTCGGTAGAGTTATTAAAGTGAGTGTGCTTAGATAATAACAGAGAGTAGCAGCAGCGTAAAAGGGGGAGGGGGGGGGGGTATAATGCAAATAGTCGGGGAAGCCTTTTGATTAGCTGTTCAGGAGTCTTACGGCTTGGGGGTAGTAACTGTTTAGAAGCCTCTTGGACCGAGACTTGGCGCTCCAGTACCGCTTGCCGTGTGGTAGCAGAGAGATCAGTCTATGACTAGAGTGGCTGGAGTCTTTGACAACTTTTAGGGCCTTCCTCTGACACCACCTGGCATAGAGGTCCTGGATGGCAGGAAGCTTTTCACCCTGTGATGTACTGGGCCGTACGCACTACCCTCTGTAGTGTCTTGCGGTCGGAGACCAAGCTCTCAATCTGCTCCACTACAGCCCCATCGATGAGAATGGGGTCATGCTCGGTCCTCCTTTTCCTGTAGTCCGCAATCATCTCCTTTGTTTTGATCACGTTGAGGGAGATGTTTGTTGTCCTGGCACCACACAGCCAGGTCTCTGACCTCCTCCCTATATGCTGTCTCGTCATTGTCGGTGATCAGGCCTACTACCACTGTTGTCATTGGCAAATTTAATGATGGTGTTGTAATCGTGCCTGGCCGTGCAGTCATGAGTGAACAGGGAGTACAGGAGGGGACTGAGCACGCACCCCTGAGGGGCCCCCGTGTTCAAGATCAGTGTGGCAGATGTGTTGTTACCTACCCTTACCACCTGGGTGGCGGCCCGTCAGGAAGTCCAGAATCCAGTTGCAGAGGGAGGTGTTAATCCCAGGGTACTTAGCTCAGTGATGAGCTTTGAGTGCACTATGGTGTTGAACGCTGAGCTGTAGTCAATGAACAGCATCGTCACAAAGGTATTCCTTTTGTCCAGGTGGGAAAGGACAGTGTGGAATGCAATAGAGATTTCATCATCTGTGGATCTGTTAGGGCAGTATGCAAATTGGAGTGGGTCTAGGGTTTCTGGGATAATGGTGCTGATGTGAGCCATGACCAGCCTTTCAAAGCATTTCATGGCTACAGACGTGAGTGCTACGGGTCGGTAGTCATTTAAGCAGCTTACCTTAGTGTTATTGTGCACAGGGACTATGGTGGTCTACTTGAAACATGTTGGTATTACAGACTCAGACAGGGAGAGGTTGAAAATGTCAGTGAAGACACTTGCCAGTTGTTCAGCGCATGCTCGGAGTACACATCCTGGTAATCCGTCTGGCCCTGCAGCCTTGTGAATGTTGACCTGTTTAAAGGTCTTACTCACATCAGCTGTGGAGAGTGTGATCACGCAGTCGTTCAGAACAGTTGATGCTCTCATGCAGGTTTCAGTGTTACTTCCCTTCCAGCGAGCATAGAAGTAATTTAGCTCGTCTGGTAGGCTTGTGTCACTTGGGGTAGCTCTCGACTGTGCTTTCCTTTGTAGTCTGTAATAGTTTGCAAGCCCTGCCACATGGGAAGAACATTGGAGCCGGTGTAATACGATTCGATATTAGTCCTGTATTGACTCTTTGCCTGTTTGATGGTTTGTTGGAGGGCATAGCGTGATTTCTTATAAGCTTCCGGGTTAGAATCCCGCTCCTTGAAAGTGGCAGCTCTACCCTTTAGCTCAGTGCGGATGTTGCCTGTAATCCACGGCTTCTGGTTGGGGTATGTACAGTGGGGAGAACAAGTATTTGATACATTGCCGATTTAGCAGGTTTTCCAACTTACAAAGCATGTAGAGGTCTGTAATTTTTATCATAGGTACACTTCACCTGTGAGAGACAGAATCTAAAACAAAAATCACATTGTATGATTTTTAAGTAATTAATTTGCAATTTATTGCATGACATAAGTATTTGATACATCAGAAAAGCAGAACCTAATATTTGGTACAGAAACCTATGTTTGCAATTACCGAGATCATACGTTTCCTGTAGTTCTTGACCAGGTTTGCACACACTGCAGCAGGGATTTTGGCCAACTCCTCCATACAGACCTTCTCCAGATCCTTCAGGTTTCGGGGCTGTCGCTGGGCAATACAGACTTTCAGCTCCCACCAAAGATTTTCTATTGGGTTCAAGTCTGGAGACTGGCTAGGCCACTCCAGGACCTTGAGATGCTTCTTACGGAGCCACTTCTTAGTTGCCCTGGCTGTGTGTTTCGGGTCGTTGTCATGCTGGAAGACCCAGCCACGACCCATCTTCAATGCTCTTACTGGGAAGGAGGTTGTTGGCCAAGATCTCGCGATACATGGCCCCATCCATCCTCCCCTCAATACGGTGCAGTCGTCCTCACCATGCTGCTTGCCTATTGTCCTGTAGCCCATCCAAGCCTTGTGCAGGTCTACAATTCTATCCCTAATGTCCTTACACAGCCCTCTGGTCTTGGCCATTGTGGAGAGGTTGGAGTCTGTTTGATTGAGAGTGTGGACAGGTGTATTTTATACAGGTAATGAGTTCAAACAGTTGCAGTTGATACAGGTAATGAGTGGAGAACAGGAGGGCTTCTTAAAGAAAAACTAACAGGTCTGTGAGAGCCGGAATTCTTACTGGTTGGTAAGACTTACTCATTTCAGGCTTCAAACATAAAGATATAAAACTGTATTTTTTTGTGAAGAATCAACAACAAGTGGGACACAATCATGAAGTGGAACGACATTTATTGGATATTTCAAACTTTTTTAACAAATCAAAAACTGAAAAATTGGACGTGCAAAATTATTCAGCCCCTTTACTTTCAGTGCAGCAAACTCTCTCCAGAAGTTCAGTGAGGATCTCTGAATGATCCAATGTTGACCTAAATGACTAATGATGATAAATACAATCCACCTGTGTGTAATCAAGTCTCCGTATAAATGCACCTGCACTGTGATAGTCTCAGAGGTCCGTTAAAAGCGCAGAGAGCATCATGAAGAACAAGGAACACACCAGGCAGGTCCGAGATACTGTTGTGAAGAAGTTTAAAGCCGGATTTGGATACAAAAAGATTTCCCAAGCTTTAAACATCCCAAGGAGCACTGTGCAAGCGATAATATTGAAATGGAAGGAGTATCAGACCACTGCAAATCTACCAAGACCTGGCCGTCCCTCTAAACTTTCAGCTCATACAAGGAGAAGACTGATCAGAGATGCAGCCAAGACGCCCATGATCACTCTGGATGAACTGCAGAGATCTACAGCTGAGATGGGAGACTCTGTCCATAGGACAACAATCAGTCGTATATTGCACAAATCTGGCCTTTATGGAAGAGTGGCAAGAAGAAAGACATTTCTTAAAGATATCCATAAAAAGTGTTGTTTAAAGTTTGCCACAAGCCACCTGGGAGACACACCAAACATGTGGAAGAAGGTGCTCTGGTCAGATGCAAGACGTTATGTTTGGCGTAAAAGCAACACAGCTCATCACCCTGAACACACCATCCCCACTGTCAAACATGGTGGTGGCAGCATCATGGTTTGGGCCTGCTTTTCTTCAGCAGGGACAGGGAAGATGGTTAAAATTGATGGGAAGATGGATGGAGCCAAATACAGGACCATTCTGGAAGAAACCCTGATGGAGTCTGCAAAAGACCTGAGACTGGGACGGAGATTTGTCTTCCAACAAGACAATGATCCAAAACATAAAGCAACATCTACAATGGAATGGTTCAAAAATAAACATATCCAGGTGTTAGAATGGCCAAGTCAAAGTCCAGACCTGAATCCAATCGAGAATCTGTGGAAAGAACTGAAAACTGCTGTTCACAAATGCTCTCCATCCAACCTCACTGAGCTCGAGCTGTTTTGCAAGGAGGAATGGGAAAAAATGTCAGTCTCTCGATGTGCAAAACTAATAGAGACATACCCCAAGCGACTTACAGCTGTAATCACAGCAAAAGGTGGCGCTACAAAGTATTAACTTAAGGGGGCTGAATAATTTTGCACGCCCAATTTTTCAGTTTTTGATTTGTTAAAAAAGTTTGAAATATCCAATAAATGTCGTTCCACTTCATGATTGTGTCCCACTTGTTGTTGATTCTTCACAAAAAAATACAGTTTTATATCTTTATGTTTGAAGCCTGAAATGTGGCAAAAGGTCGCAAAGTTCAAGGGGGCCGAATACTTTCGCAATGCACTGTACTTGTTCTCCCCACTGTATGTACAGTCACTGTAGGGAGGACGTCAACAAAGCACTTATTTATGAAGTCGGTGACTGATGTGGTGTAGTCCTCAATGCCATCGGAAGAATACCTGAACATATTCCAGTCTGTGCTAGCAAAACAGTCCTGTAGCTTAGAATTTGCTTCATCTGACCACTTTTTTATTGACCGAGTCACTGGTGTTTCCAGTGGGGCGGCAGGGTAGCCTAGTGGTTAGAGCGTTGGACTAGTAACCGGAAGGTTGCGAGTTCAAACCCCCGAGCTGACAAGGTACAAATCTGTCGTTCTGCCCCTGAACAGGCAGTTAACCCACTGTTCCCAGGCCGTCATTGAAAATAAGAATTTGTTCTTAACTGACTTGCCTGGCTAAATAAAGGTAAAATAAAAAAAAAATAAAAAAAATTCCTTCTTAAATTTTTGCTTGTAAGCAGGAATCAGGAGGATAGAATTATAGTCAGATTTGCCAAATGGAGGGTGAGGGAGAGCTTTGTACGCGTCTCTGTGTGTGGAGTAAATGTAGTCTTATAATTGCACAAGGTGAGACCCAGATGCAGAAAAGGGGAGGCAGATGGTTTGAGTCTTTGATATTTATTACTATCCAAAACGGTAGGCAAGAGAGTGATCGTGGAAAGGTAAAAGGTCCAAACCAGTTCAGAGTCCAGGAGGTACAGAGTGGCAGGCAAGCTTGAGGTCAAGGCAGGCAGAATGGTCAGGCAGGCGGCTAGAGAGTCTAGAAACAGGCAAGGGTCAAAACCGGGAGGGCTAGCAAAAAGAGAATAGAAAAAGCAGGAGCACAGGAAAAACACACTGGTTGACTTGAACATACACAACGAACTGGGATAAATAACATCTGGGAAAATCAGCGACACTTGGAGGGGGTGGAGACAATCACAAGGACAGGTGAAACAGATTAGGGCGTGACAGGTCTAGAATTTATTCCCCTCCCCTTGCACATTTAACATGCTGGGGGAAATTTGGTAAAACCGATTTAAGTTTCCCTGCATTAAAGTTCCTGGCCACTAGGAGCGCCTCCTCTGGATGAGCGTTTTCCTGTTTGTTTATGGAGTATACAGCTCATTCGACTACGAAGGTCTGATTCACACTCTCCCCTGAACAGTTGATGTTGAGATGTGTCTGTTACTTGAATTCTGTGAAGCATTTATTTGGGCTGCAATTTCTAACCTCTGAAGCGGAGGTAACTCTGGGTCTTCCTTTTCTGTGGGGGTCCTCATGAGAGACAGTTTCATCATAGCGCTTGATGGTTTTTGCGACTGCACTCGAAGAAACATTAAAAGTTCTTGGTACCACTCCTGTCTTGTCACAACACAACTGTGTCGTGTCTTTGGCTATGCCGGATTAAGTGATATGACATGCTATTCTATAAAATCCTTTCTCTGTAATTAATATTACCTGATTGAGCTAATCATGTAAATGTAATTAACTACAAAGTCGGGGCACCACGAAATAGTGTTTATAGAGCTGTTATCTTCCGAATAAACTCTGAAAGACCTAGTAATATTTTACATCAATAGCAGTCAATATTAATCGTCACCTTATTTCAGTCTCATCTGAAAGTTGTACATTTTTAGTTATCTTCACGAACCCTGGGTAACAAGTTGAATCAGCAATACAAAATTGGGTTTAATTATTAATTTACTGAATACCTAACTAATTACACAGAATTACATATACACAGAATGAATCATACCGTGATTACAAATGATGTCATGAAGGAAAACGTCCCTGGCGGACAGAACAGATATGACAGCTGGTTACACAAAGAAAAGGGGGTTGGGTTTGAGTGAAAAAGTGGGAAGACTGAGGAACAAATGGAGAAGCTCTGCTATCGTAAATACAGTATCTTATGCATTCTAAATTACCGCCCATTTGGAAAAGGAAAATGAAATAAATATTTACTCTGAGCTGCGCTTCGGTAGGTTGGTCGTAGATGCTGGCCGTGTTGGCCAACAGAGATCTTCCTGTCCTCGGAAGAATGTCACTGGTGGTAAATTGGATACGTTGTAGTATCGTCGTTGTCTGGTAGACAGTATAGGTCGTCCGTCCTTTCCTAGATCATGTTTACAGCTGCTGTTGCTAACTCAACGGCTAGGATGTCTCACTCCTTTAGTGAATAAGAGTTCAAAGTTTATACCATTCACAACCAAAGCTCACGCTGAGGTTGGCTTAGTTCTGTAATTGACATGTTAATCCTTTTCAGCATATGGACCGTCGTCCTATCGTCCTCGGAACAGAAGGTTACATTTTCGTTAAGGGCTTATATAGTGGAGGGAGAGAAGGGTGTGTTTCATAGTTAATAACCCATGTCTCTTCACAGGGGCGGGCCACTGATTGAGCAGAGCTCTAACCTTATGAAAACCCAATTCTCTCATTTGGAAGCTAAAATTACATTTAATCTTTTCACAAATAGTTTCATGTTCAAACATTTAAATTGCACAACAACTCCATGTGAATCTGATAACTAGAATGTGTAGACTTTCCCAGATACAGTTTATGTCGTCCTGTCATCAGTCATAATGTCTCAGATGACAACCAAACTGACATCATATTCATTAAGTACCAACGCATATTTTCAACTGGTTCTATTACCGAAATATGTTTCCTTTCCCCCCACCGTTTGATGTTCCCAGACTCTCTATGTTTAACAAATGCTATTCAATAGTCCTTCAGTAGAGTCAAGAGAGAGAGGGGAGAAAGGTATTTATGGGGGGGTCATAAACCTTACCCACAGGCCAACGTCATGACAACTGATTGGCTCAAATGCATTAAGAAGGAAAGAAATTCCACAAATTAAAGGCACACCTGTTAAGTTAAATGAATTCCTGGTGACTACCTCATAAAGCTGGTTGAGAGAATACCAAGAGTGTGCAAAGCTGTCATCAAGACAAAGGGTGGCTACTTTGAAGAATCTCAAACATAAAATATATTTTGAGTTGTTTAACACTTCTTTGGTTATTCCATATGTGTAATTTCATAGTTTTGATGTCTTCACTATTATTCTACAATGTAGAAAATAGTAATAATAAAGAAAAACATTGGTACTGTATATATATATATATTTATATTTATATTTAGTAACTCAGTCCTGCTTTAAACCTACTCTGGAAAGTTGTAATAGTAGAATGCACAAGGTGACATTTCATGTTAGTCATTGCATATCTTTAGATAGCTATTTATATTTTTTTAGCCCATAGATATTGTTGTAATTTTTTTGTCACTCAAATATCACATGAACATACATTAGACATGGCAAAATGTATAGAATTGCAAGAAAATGTGGTTTAAAACCGCTACATTTTCTTTACACCCCATTACAAAATGTGTAGAATAAGCTTTAAACCTGCAAAATTCGCAAGATTTCACCAATGGTGGAAGGGGGGCCCCAACTGAAAAAGTCTGAGAACCCCTGGTCTAGGACATCTAAACTCAGCAAAAAAGAAGATCTTCATTGTGAAGGGTTTAAACACTGTTTCCCATGCTTGTTCAATGACCCTTAAACAATAAATGAACATGCACCTGTGGAACGGTCGTTAAGACACTAACAGCTTACAGACAGTAGGCAATTAAGGTCACTGTTATGAAATCTTAGGACACTAAAGAGGCCTTTCTACTGACTCTGAAAAACACCAAAAGAAAGATGCCCAGGGTCCATGCTCATCTGTGTAATTAGGCATGCTGCAAGGAGGCATGAGGACTGCAGATGTGGCCAGGGCAATAAATTGCAATATCCGTACTGTGAGATGCCTAAGACAGAGCTACAGGGAGACAGGACGGACAGCTGATCATCCTCGCAGTGGCAGACCACGTGTAACAACACCTGCACAGGATCGGTACATCCAAACATCACACCTGCAGGACAGGTACAGGATGGCAACAACAACTTCCCGAGTTACACCAGGCACGCACAATCCCTCCATCAGTGCTCAGACTGTCCACAATAGGCTGAGAGAGGCTGGACTGAGGGCTTGTAGGCCTGTTGTAAGGCAGGTCCTCACCAGACATCACCGGCAACAACGTCAACTATGGGCACAAACCCACTGTAGCTGGACCAGACTGGACTGGCAAAAAGTGTATTTCACTGACGAGTCGCGGTTATGTCTCAACAGGGGTGATGGTCGGATTCGCGTTTATCGTCGAAGGAATGAGCATTACACTGAGGCCTGTACTCTGGAGCAGGATCGATTTGGAGGTGGAGGGTCCGTCATGGTCTGGGGTGGTGTGTCACAGCATCATCGGACTGAGCTTGTTGTCATTGTAGGAAATCTCAACGCTGTGCGTTACAGGGAAGACATCCTCCTCCCTCATGTGGTACCCTTCCTGCAGGCTCATCCTGACATGACCCTCCAGCATGACAATGCCACCAGCCATACTGCTCGTTCTGTGCGTGATTTCCTGCAAGACAGGAATGTCAGTTTTCTGTTATAGCCAGCGAAGATCCCCGATCTCAATCCCATTGAGCACGTCTGGGACCTGTTGGATCGGAGGGGAGGGCTAGGGCCATTCCCCCCCAGAAATGTCCGGGAACTTGCAGGTGCCTTGGTGGAAGAGAGGGATAACATCTCACAGCAAGAACTGGCAAATCTGGTGCAGTCCATGAGGAGGAGATGCACTGCAGTACTTAATGCAGCTGGTGGCCACACCAGATACTGACTGTTACTTTTGATTTTGACCCCCCCTTTGTTCAGGGACACAATATTCAATTTCTGTTAGTCATATGTCTGTGGAACTTGTTCAGTTTATGTCTCAGTTGTTGAATCTTGTTATGTTCATACAAATATTTACACATGTTAGGTTTGCTGAAAATAAATGCAGTTGACAGTGAGAGGACATTTATTTTTTTGCTGAGTTTATATATAGGGCTATATATCAATATAGAACAGGATTATCTATTGTCACGCCCTGACCTGAGTATTCTTTGTTTTCTTTATTGTTTTGGTTAGGTCAGGGTGTGACATGGGTGACGTATGTGTTTTTGTACTGTGTAGGGGTTTTGTAGGTTTTTGGGGTCGTTTACTATCTAGGTGTTTATGTATGTCTATGGTTGCCTAGATTGGTTCTCAATTAGAGGCAGCTGTTTATCGTTGTCTCTAATTGGGAACCATATTTAGGCAGCCATCTTCTTAGGGTATTTCATGGGTTATTGTCTATGTCTAGTTGCCTGTGTCAGCACTAATATTATTATAGCTTCACGTTCGGTTTGTTGTTTTTGTATAGTTTGTTAAGTGTTCTTCGTCTTTATTAAAAAGTATTTATTCTAATCACGCTGTGCTTTGGTCTCCTCCATACGACGAACGTGACAGAATAACCCACCTTAAAAGGACCAAGCAGCGTGATTGGGAGGAACAGCGCTTAATGTACAAATGGACCCTGGAGAAGGACCAATGGGTAACAACCTGGGAGGAGATTGAGAGTTGGTTGATCGATCCAGGGAGAGTGCCAGAGCCTGCATGGGATTCTTTGGAACAGTGCGAGGAGGGATACAGGAGAATGGAGGAACGGCGAAGATATAAGGGTACACGGCTAGCACGGAAGCCCGAGAGGCAGCCCCAAGATTTTTTGGGGGGTGGCACACGAGGAGATTGGCTAAGTCAGGTAGGAGACCTGAGCCAACTCTCGTGCTTACCATGGGGAGCGTGTAACTGCTCAGGCACCGTGTTATGCAGAGATGCGCACGGTGTCTCCAGTGCGCATTTCTAGCCGGGTGCGCTATATTCCAGCTCCTCGCATTGGCCGGGCTAGCATGAGCATCCAGCCAGGACGGTTTGTGTCAGCTTTACACTCCAGACCTCCAGTACGTCTCCACAGCCCTGTACGCCCTGTTCCTCCTCCCCGCACTCGCCCCGAGGTGCGTGTCTCCAGCCCGGTACCGCCAGTGCCAGCACCACGTACCAGGCCACCAGTGCACCTCCAGGATCCAGTACTCCCTGTTCCTGCTCCTCGCACTCGCCCTGAGGTGTGTGTCCCCAGCCCGGTACCTCCAGTGCCGGCACCACACACCAGGCCTATAGTGCGACTCGGCAGTCCAGTACGCCCTGTTCCTCCTCCCCGCACCCGCTCTGAGGTGCGTGTCCTCGGCCCAGTACCATCAGTGCCGGCACCACGCACCAGGCCTACAGTGCGACTCGTCAGTCCAGAGCGTCCGGCAACAGTACCCAGTCCAGAGCGTCCGGCAACAGTACCCAGTCCAGAGCTTCCGGCAACAGTACCCAGTCCAGAGCGTCCGGCAACAGTACCCAGTCCAGAGGTACTGTCGGGTCACAGTCCGGAGCCTACCACGACGGGTCGCAGTCCGGAGTCTACCACAACGGGTAAATTACATGTTTATTCGGTCTTTATATTACTGTAGGCAATGCTGCAGCAAATGTAGGTCCCTTGAAACAAAGAAAAAAACTTGAGATGAGATGATAGGTCTACATGCATTGTGAACTGCGCTCCATACCGAGATGAGCTGTCTGTCCACACCCTGAGCGTTGATGATTCATCATACAGAGGCCGAAGAGAAACCATATTTAGACATTGCATATAATTTATCAGTTCCATTTCATGCCATGCTGTTCATATACATAATTTATTATAATTTACCATTTTTCTTTTAGCAAATATTTATCCCGGAAAAAGGGAGTGGTACCTGTACCCCCACACATTGACTTAGTACCGGTACCCCCTCTATATATAGCTTCGTTATTGTTATTTTATTGTGTTACTTTTTTACTTTAGTTTATTTAGTAAATCATTTCTTAACTCTTATCTTTCTTAACTGCATTGTTGATTAAGGGCTTGTAAGTAAGCATTTCACAGTAAGGTCTATAACTGTGTTCAATGCACGTGACAAATACAATTTGATTTGGTTTTATGGTTATGGGCGGTAAATCCCATTAAACTTGGTAACTGGGTTCCAGCCATTCAACCCTAGCCTGTACTCTCCCTCTCATTCCCAGCCCTGTAAATCAGGCCAGGGTAGCTCTTCTCAGGGTAGCTCTTCTCAGGGTAGCTCTTCTCAGGCAATGCATACCTTTAGAGCAGGGGTGTCAAACTCATTCCATGGAGGGCCGAGTGTCTGTGGGTTTTTGGTTTTTCCTTTCAATCTAGACAACCAGGTGAGGGGAGTTCCTTATTAATCAGTGCCCTTAATTAATCAATGGTGTACAAGGGTGTATTTCAGCTCTCCATGGAATGGGTTTGACACATGATTTAGAGGTACAGTGGCTATGTCTCTCATCACTCATGTCTGTTTAACGTAAAAACTGTAGTCAACTATAAACTTCAACTTAGTTCACAACAGTGAAAATGGAGATATGCATGTATCCAAAATGGGTGGAGGGCCTTTCAGCTGCTCATCAGTGACGCAAAGCCCAACTCAGCAGAGTTGACTGTGAACAGCTTAAAGAGAAATACTACTGGCGACAGCAACGCAATGCCAAGTTATTTTCGGAGTTGCTTTTTAGGGACCCCCATAAAGATTCAATTTACAGCCAAATTCACAAGGAGGTCAGCGCTGAGCCTGTATCCATTATTCATTGTCAGCCGACACATTTTTCAGTAATTGTTCATAACCACTGTGTCAGCAGTGGAGAGAGAACACTTCTTGCAGTCACTTAAGAGCCATGGCATGTTGGTGAAACTCTGCAGCCTACTCGGTTATTGTGACAAAAGAGCCTGATGAGATATATGTAATTACACTTTACTCGTAGTCTCATACCATATCCAGTATCCACCACTCACTTACCAAAAGTATATGGACACCTGCTTGTCAAAAATCTCATTCCAAAATCATGGGCATTCATATGGAGTTGGTCCCCCCTTTCCTGCTATAACAGCCTCCAATCTTCTGGGAAAGCTTTCCACTAGATGTTGCAACATTGCTGCGGGGACTTGCTTCTATTCAGCCACAAGAGCATTAGTGAGGTCGGGAACTGTTGGGCGATTAGGCCTGGCTCCCAGTCGGAATTCCAATTCATCCCAAAGGTGATCAATGGGGTAGAGGTCAGGGCTTTGTGTAGGCGAGTCAAAGTTCTTCCACACCGATCTCGACAAACCATTTCTGTATTGAGCTCGCTTTGTGCATGGGGGCATTGTCATGCTGAAACTGAAAAGGGCCTTCCCCAGACTGTTGCCACAAAGTTGGAAGCACAGAATCGTCTAAAATGTCATTGTATGCTGTGGCGTTAAGATTTCCCATCACTGGACTAAGGGGCCTAGCATGAACGGTTGTGCCGTTGTTGCTCCTAGACGTTTACACTTCACAATAATAGCACTTACAGTTGACTGTGGGAGTTCTAGCAGGGCAGAAATTTGACAAACTGACTTGTTGGAAAGGTGGGATCCTATGACAGTGCCACGTTGAAAGTCACTGAGCTCTTCAGTAAGGCCATTCTACTACCAATGTTTGTCTATGGAGATTGCATGGCGGTGTGCTCAAATTTTATACACGTGTCAGCAACGGGTGTGGCTGAAATAGCCGAATCTATTAATTTGAAGGGGTGTCCACATACTTTTATACATATAGTGTATGTGTTGAGTGTAGCGGGAGGACAATTGCATCTAGCGAAATATGATTCACAATGCAACTTTTATTTTAAATGCAGTAATCGTGATGAGCAAAATAATGGCAAATATTTTGATATTTCATATAGTTAGATACTTACCTTAAATTCCACACATAGCTTAGTTCAACATAGCTGCAGTAGAGTATATATCACACAAAATATATGACAACATGCCAGAATGTATTCAGATACATGTGCATTAGAGAGGTGCAAAAGTCAAATGTGCTCCACTGTTAGAATGCATGGGGACATCAGGGATTTTCAGAGCATGAGATTAACTATAACAAAGCCATTCTCGTGAGTTGTCTTTTTATGACTCCCTTAAGGATATTATTCTGTCCTTGAGGAACAACAGAGAAATAGAAGAGATTGATTTTAGATTGCTTTGATAACACACACACACACACACACACACACAGTCCTGGAGCTACAACTCTAGCGGTTAAGATCTAGAAGTTCAGCATAGGAACAGAAGGTTGTGGTGTAATAGCACTATGTCACTATGAGAGAGAGAGAGAGAGAGAACAAGGTCACTGCAGAGAGTCACTGCACAGAGTCACTGCACAGGCAAACTAAAACTAATCAAACCTGCCTCTTTATAGAGAAAGCATTTACAGTGGTTGCTTTTTCTGGTTTATATCTGAAACAATAATTCCGCAGGAACACCATGGACAAAAAGGAAATGGCAGTTTGCCCACTGATGTTCATTTTCAAAGATGGGACGCATTGTAAAGACTGGAACTCACAGTAGCTTGCTTAATTGCCATAGCTGAAGGCGCTTTTCTTGGATGAGAGCGAGGTTGACATTTACATGCTTAGCAAAACGTCTTTGATTACCTGTTTATGAGATACAAGATTTGATCAGAGTTTGGCAGATATTGTGAGACACACTGAGAACAACTCTCTCTGATTAGAGGAATACTGCCATCCACACGGCCAAGAGATTTCAGGTCCCCTACGAGCAGTGACAGCCAAGCAAAATGATTTACCAGTCTGCCAGTGAATTGTTATGATGAGGTTACAACCTTACAGATTACCACTGTATGTTTGTGAGTGACTGAGTGTGGGTGTGAAGCTGCACACAGAATGAATAAGACATCACAAGGTACAAATCTATATTTTTGGGACTATTGTGGTACCGATAATGACATTAAAAGAGAGAGACGGAGATGATAAACTCCAGCTCTTAGCTATTCAACAAAAGCATCTAGCAGAGCTTCCTGTAGATAGGGGAGTCGACAAGATAGTACCATCAGATAAGAACAATTACCAACCACTTCCACAGCAACTACAACAAACTTCTGTTGCATTTCTGGCTTCCAGTGGCAGAAACAATAAAACTTTTACTTTCCATAATAATACATTCTGTCCTGACAAAAAACTTGGGTGGTTTTATAAAAAGTTTAAGGACTTGTTTAGATTGCACGGCTGTGTGCTCAATTTTATACAACTGTCATCAACGGGTGTGGCTGAAATAGCCGAATCCACGCATTTGAAGGGGTGTCCACAATTTTTTGTGTAAATGAATATCTAAAACTTGAAACTAAGTGTTTCTCACTACCTAGATTTAGAGTGTGTGTGTAGTGTAAAGTTAATATGTTAATCAAAAACAGATCCAGAATGAGACTAACCATTTTCAAATTGTTAGTACAGACTAGGCATTCTACTACGCATGTAGCAATAGGGCAACTACATGGACACAGGATAGTCCTTAGTGTTATTTTCTATGTTTGCACCATTTCCTAACACCTTGAGTAATTGTTGTCAGATAACTCAACAATAATTATACAAAGCTAAGAGACCACAACCTTGTGGCATGTGGCATCCTGTTATTGTTCTGGCTAAGCCAACAGTAGCGACAGACTAGAACATCTCCAGCAGTGCTTTTGACACCGTTTCTGACATTGAGAATCACTGACCTGAAAAAATCAAATGGCCGCCCGTGTTACACACACAGTGGGATCCTGTGCCATCTGCATGAAGTGAAAAATCTACCATGCCACTTGCATCCTAACTCCCAGCATGTAATGTGACAGAAGACCGACTACAGAGACAGAGTAAAAAGGACAGTAATGACTGCACTGTCAGCTCAAACAGCAGTCATAATAACATTACAGTCATTTATTTAACATGGCAATCTTGATTGCTGTCCTTGAATTCTGACTGGGTAATCAACCTCAACGTTCATAACCCTGCCTTCAGCAGCCTTATCTAGGTCTGCCAACCAGGGACACAGTGGCTTTACATGCACCCTAGAGAGAGCTGCTATTCTCTCAGCCTCTAAGATGGAAATCCATTATGGATGATTATTTAAAGCGGCAGAGTTGTTGAATTATGACCGCATAGGTTTTTTAACTATCACGCCAGACCATTGTCTTACTTTTTCTATGCATTATTAATATATTTAAACAGAAGCCAAATCCAAGTAAGAAACCATATGCATTTTTAATGGATCTATATATCAGATTATTCATTTCAGTAGAAGTTAAAGGCGGCCAAGCCAACCTTAACAGTAAATCCTTGACTGGTGGCAATTAGCAGGCCAGCAGCTAACACACTTCCTGTCCCTGTCTCCTCTTAATGAGTTCCAGGCAGCCATCTAACTCATTTGCATATTCAATTGCAGGCTTGGCAGCCAGACACACATCTTCCTCAGACTGTTTAACATTACTCCTGACCCTTACAGCCTTACAGAACTGGAAACAGAGATGAAGGACCCAATAGGAGAGGATCTAGGAGTATCTGTGGATTATGTGTTACCCAAGGAACAGGAACCAGAGAGAGAGAGAGGGTGCATATCGGTGGATTGTGAACAAAAAACAACTATTATCACTAAAGTTAATGTGTGGTCATTGACTGTTTGATTCTATTACTGGCAGGGAAATCAAATAAAAGCCCTCCCATTACATTTGAATTATGTTGTACATTTAGGTGTGGAACACATTTCAGTAGTGCCTTATTCAACAGTGTCAGATCAGATATGTCCCCCAGTAAGTGTTGGGGTTTGGTCCTAGCTGATGTAGTGTGGGGCCTGGCCCTGAAAGAGGGTTGCCTGCCTGCCTGCCTCTGGATGGATCCAGCTGCTGCTTAGATGTGCTGCGATTCACAGTGTGACCAAACTGGAGACTGGGGCGGCTCCTACTGCAGCCCATAAAGCTGGCACACACAAATGATAAGCGTTCAAATTACAGATAAGCCCAGACGCCACGGACAAGGATAATACATCAATGAAGGTGAGTGATGAGGCCGATTTGTCCACTGATGAGACGTGGATGAAAACTAATGTCAAGTACCTAGGTGTCAGCTGGCAAGAGGACAACTCCCCTGTTTGATGAATGACTGAGCGTGGTTATTCATAGTATCAACACAGTGTTATTGATATATTCACACTACAGTAGATGATGTTTCTAGAATCAACTAGGCAGCGACTGGCACCGGCAGAGAGTGAAACCATAAATTAACCGCTAGGGTAAATCTGAGAAGGATCAAGGACTGTGACTGTTAATTGATATCAAATATTCCAGGTATTATATTAAGTTTGCCAATATCAAACAAAGGTCCTGTGGAGGTAATATAATCATCTAATCTTCTGCAACAATATCCATCACAATCTCTCAGAGGTGGCACTTTTTAATATGAGTTTTTATTGCATTTCTGTATTTGCATTCAACTACTGAGGGTATGAGACTTCACTCACAGGCTCTGGTATTTTCATTAAGATAAATAATGTGCATTTCATTCCTTTCTTACCTCGGGGGTTGAAACAAAGAGGTGTGCTCACATTGTGAGTTTCTTTGGCCTAATAAATCACATGTCAGAAACCATTATTATTTAATCATTACATCCCATTATGACTGCTGTGTCATCTCCCTGCCTTCATCTCTGTGGATGAACTTCTATTCATCTTTATGACTCTTTATGTAATCTAATGAAGCAGTCACCTCATGAGAATAATTAAGGTATAGCCGTAAACATGGGAAGGCCAAACTGAGCAGAATCCAAAACCCCCTTTACACTATAAAACACTGTAACATATACAGCATCGTTCAACATTGCCATCTTGGGAAATTGAGCCTATGATTTAAAAAATGCCTGTAATGAAATACATCCAGTTTCTCTTTGAATGCAAACTATGATATACATAATTAGCAACATTGTGCAGTGGATCGGAATCCCAGGATGACTTATTGAAACGGAACACACTTACTGTGATGATCAGCATGATGCCTTTCAGGAGGGTCAGTAGCGACGTGATTGGCTGAATGACCATCTGAGCCAGCAGGATTCCAAGAGAGAGTGTCCAGGTAAACCCAGGAATGACATAGATATGGCTGTAGGTACAGACAGACAGACAGACAGCATTAATGGCACACAATCAAAATAGCTCCCAAGATTAATAGACATTTCTTTCTAAAGAGAGACCATTATTTTTCAACAAAGACCTGTCTTTAGTTTCCCTTAATCAGCAGAAAGCATTAGTAATCACATAAAAAGAGCCTACAGATAAATTGTTGGAAGGCAAGCAATTTTGATATGCACACAAAGTAAATGGCTTGCCCTATGGACTATAGGCCTATAGTATACGTCTGTTGTCAAAGGCTACTAATGCCATTAATAAATATGATTAGCATACATAGTGGCATACAATGGCCTCATTTCTCACTCAAATAATTTGGTTTGGCCAAAATGGATGGTGGAGACGGTGGATCCCACTAAGAGGGACTGAAATAACCTATTGATTAGTGCCTACAAGGGGATCACTTGAAATTCACTGGGGTTTTTCTCTCCAATAACTGGCCTGCTCTCGGAGGCAATATCCAGCAGATATCCTAAGCCAATAACGTGTTCTTAATAAACCACTCAAGCATTCACATGGGCTGCACCCAGTCCAACTAGAAATAGTTACTCTGAATAATACACAGGTTATGTATTTACTGGAACAAAATAAATGACCTCTTCAAACTGATAAAGGTAATTACAGCCAAATTCCCATGCAGACAAAGAAAAAAACAAAGTTACAGAGAGCTCACTTTGACTCCACACTTGAGCCACCTTGCTACAGCTGCTACAATACAGAACACCCAGGCAAGTGTCCCTGTGCTCTTGCACTGCAATCAAATCAAATTTTATTTGTCACATGCGCCGAATAGAACAGGTGTAGACCTTGCAGTGAAAAGCTTACTTACAAGTCCTTAGCCAACAATGCAGTTTAAAGAAAATACCTAAAGAAGTAAGAGATAAAAGTAACAAATAATTAAAGAGCAGCAGTAAAATAACAATAGCGAGGCTATATACAGTACAGGGGGTACCGGTACAGAGTCAATGTGCGGGGGCACCAGTATCAAGGTAATTGAGGTAATATGTACATGTAGGTAGAGTTATTAACGTGAGTATGCATAGATAATAACAGAGAGTAGCGTAGGGGGGCAATGCAAAAATTCTGGGTAGCCATTTTTTTTTTGATGTTCTGCGTCATGTGGCTTGGGGGTAGAAGCTGTTTAGAAGCCTCTTGGACTTGGCTTGCCGTGCGGTAGCAGAGAGAACAGTCTATGACTAGGATGGCTAGAGTCTTTGACAAATTTTAGGGCCTTTCTCTGACACCGACTGGTATAGAGGTCCTGGATGGCAGGAAGCTTGGCCCCAGTGATGTATTGGGCCATACGCACTACCCTCTGTAGTGCCTTGCGATCGGAGGCCAAGTAGTTGCCATACCAGGCAGTGATGCAATCCATCAGGATGATCTCGATGGTGTAGCTGTAAAACCTTTTGAGTGTCTGAGGACCCATGCCAAATCTTTTCAGTCTCCTGAGGGGGAATAGGTTTTGTCATGCCCTCTTCACAACTGTCTTGTTGTGCTTGGACCATGTTAGTTTGTTGGTGAGGTGGACACCAAGGAACTTGAAGCTCTCAACCTGCTCCACTACAGCCCTGTCGATGAGAATGGGGGCGTGCTCGGTCCTCCTTTTCCTGTAGTCCACAATCCTCTCCGTTGTCTTGATCACGTTGAGGGAGAGGTTGTTGTCCTTGCACCACACGATCAGGTCTCTGACCTCCTCCCTATAGGCTGTCTCATCGTTGTCGGTGATCAGGTGATCCCTGTTGTGTCAGCTGCAAACTTAATGGTGTTGGAGTCGTGCCTGACCGTGCAGTCATGGGTGAACAGGGAGTACAGGAAGGGACTTCAACCCTATTCTTAGCCTATTGTACATACAGTATATGTACTAGTTAAAAATGTGACCTGAATAATATTCACAGATTTCAAAACATTATGCTCTTTCCATGACATAGACTGACCAGGTGAATCCAGGTGAAATGTTTAAGCTTCGAGACAATTGAGACATTGAGTCTGTTCTGCGGGCAAAATGGCGGGTACAACTCAATATTTATGTTTTGTACTCTCAGTGGACAGTGTGTACTGTAACAGCGTTTGATTGCAACTTTTGTCTATCCCCTCATCCCAGTATGACTTCAAAGTCAATGGACTGTAGCCTGTCTGATGTTACTGACTGAGGTTTTTTTCAGCCAAAGACAATATGTGATGAGCTTTGCTTTGAGGTTGTCCAGATGCATTAACAGAGAGTATAGTCGAGTGGCTGAATTCAGTCAACATTAAATAAATGCTTGGTTATGCATGGTATAAAATACAAATTTCTGTTACACCTGTACTATAAATGTATGTATAACTTTTAGCAGACAGATATGAATAAGTTATTTCATGCTTTGAATTCTGAAATCTATCGATCCTCCTTGTGATTTCTTGCTTACAGCATTATTTTCTTCCCCAAATATATTATCATAAAGAGCTCTTTCCATTGTTAACTGCTGAGCTGCTGAATATTACTGTGACAGTTATAACAGACAATCAATAAACCCCTTGTCTAAAGTCCAACACATCTCTTTGAAATAGATTTGCTTTGAAGGCCATGATTTGTCTGCATGTTTTCCCAAATGTGCGCTGTAGGCATGTGGGTACAGAGGGGAGGGTTTGCTGGGAGGCTGGGTGCAGCATACAGTACATTCAGAAAATATTCAGACACCTTGACTTTTTTCACATTTTGTTACGTTACAACCTTATTCTAAAATTGATTAAGTTGTTTTTTCCTCATCAATCTACACATAATATGAAGATGGCGCCAGAGGGGATGGCTGCCGTCTTATCGTCTCTAAACCAACCAGGCTATTGTTTGTTTTTTCGCATTGTTCGTAACTTGTTTTGTACATAGTGTTGCTGCTACCATCTCTTATGACCGAAAAGAGCGTCTGCGATTACTCACCTCAGATTAGACAAAGTGTTTTTCTTCAATGAGTCAGAGGTACTACAGACACCCGTCCAGGCCCAGATCCCCGGAATTCGCTGGAGAAGGAAACGGAGATTTCGTGGCAAAAGATCAGAGTGCCTTGTGAGGATCAGGCAACGAGTAGATAACCTGCCTTTGCCTTCACTCCTGTTAGCTAATGTTCAATCACAGGAGGAAAAAAATGGGACGAACTGAAAGCACTTATGTCCTACCAACGGGACATTAAAAACTGTAATTTGGGGCGGCAGCGTAGCCTAGTGGTTAGAGCGTTGGACTAGTAACCGGAAGGCTGCAACCCCCGAGCTGATCAAATACTTATGTCATGCAATAAAATGCAAATTAATTACTTAAAAATCATACAATGTGATTTTCTGGATTTTTAGATTCCGTTTCTCACAGTTGAAGTGTACCTATGATAAAAATTACAGACCTCTACATGCTTTGTAAATAGGAAAAATAGTAGGCAAAATCGGTAGTGTATCAAATACTTGCTCTCCCCACTGTACATACCCCAACCAGAAGCCATGGATTACAGGCAATATCCGCACTGAGCTAAAGGGTAGAGCTGACGCTTTCAAGGTTATAAGAAATCCTGCTATGCCCTAAGACGAACCATCAAACAAGCAAAGTGTCAATACAGGACTAAGATCGAATCGCACTACAACGGCTCCGACGCTCATCAGATGTGGCAGGGCTTGCAAACTATTACAGACTACAAAGGGAAGCACAGCAGAGAGCTGCCCAGTGACATAAGCCTACCAGACGATCTACATAACTTCTATGCTCGCTTCGAGGCAAGTAACACTGAAACATCCATGAGAGCATCAGCTGTTCCGGACGACTGTGTGATCACACTGTCTGCAGCCGATGTGAGTAAGACCTTTAAACAGGTCAACATTCACAAGGCCGCAGGGCCAGACGGATTACCAGAATGTGTACTCCAAGCATACGCTGACCAAATGGCAAGTGTCTTCACTGACATTTTCAACCTCTCCCTGTCTGAGTCTGTAATACCAACATGTGTCAAGCAGACAACCATAGTCCCTGTGTCCAAGAACACTGAAGTAACCTGCTTAAATGACTACCGACCCGTGGCACTCATGTCTGTAGTAGAGGTCGACTGATTATGATTTTTCAACGCCGATACCGATACCGATTATTGGAGGACCCCAAAAAGCTGATACAGATTAATCAGCCGATTTAAAAAAATAAAAAAAAATAAAAAATAAATTAAAAAAAATAAAAAAATGTTTTTTAATGTATTTATTTATTTATTTGGGGTGGCCGGCTAGCCTAGTGGTTAGAGCGTTGGACTAGTAACTCGAAGGTTGCAAGTTCAAATCTGTCGTTCTGCCCCTGTACAGACAGTTAACCCACTGTTCCTAGGCCGTCATTGAAAATAAGAATTTGTTTTTAACTGACTTGCCTAGTTAAATAAAGGTAAAAAAATAAATAATAATAATTGTAATAATGACAATTACAACAATACTGAATGAACACTTTTATTTTAACTTAATATAATACATCAATAAAATCAATTTAGCCTCAAATTAATAATGAAACATGTTCTATTTGGTTTAAATAATGCAAAAACAAAGTGTTGGAGAAGAAAGTAAAAGTGCAATATGTGCCATGTAAAAAAGCTAACGTTTAAGTTCTTGCTCAGAACATGAGAACATATGAAAGCTGGTGGTTCCTTTTAACATGAGTCTTCAATATTCCCAGGTAAGAAGTTTTAGGTAGTTATTATAAGAATATTTCTCTCTATAACATTTTGTATTTCATATACCTTTGACTATTGGATGTTCTTATAGACACTTTAGTATTTCCAGTGTAACAGTATTATAGCTTACGTCCCTCTCCTCGCCCCTACCTGGGCTCGAAACAGGAATACATCGAATATAACAGGAATACAACAGTCACCCTCGACACATCGTTAGGGGAACAACTACTTCAAGGTTTCAGAGCGAGTTACGTCACCGATTGAAACGCTATTAGCGCGCACCCCGCTAACTAGTTAGCCATTTCACATCGGTTACACCAGCCTAATCCCGGGAGTTGATAGGCTTGAAGTCATAAACAGCTCAATGCTTGAAGCACAGGGAAGAGCTGCTGGCAAACGCACGAAAGTGCTGTTTGAATGAATGCTTACGAGCCTGCTGCTGCCTACCACCGCTCAGTCAGACTGCTCTATCAAATATCAAATCATAGACTTAATTATAACATAAATATGTCATTAATATGGTAAAATCCGGAAACTATCATTTAGAAAACAAAACGTTTATTCTTTCAGTGAAATACGGAACCGTTACGTATTTTATTATGGGTGGCATCCATAAGTCTAAATATTCCTGTTACATTGCACAACATTCAGTGTTATGTCATAATTACATAAAATACTGGCAAATTAGTTCGCAACAAGTCAGGCGGGCAAAACTGTTGCATATACCCTGACTCTGCGTGCAATTAACACAAGAGAAGTGACACAATTTCCCTAGTTTAATATTGCCTGCTAACCTGGATTTCTTTTAACTAAATATGCAGGTTAAAAAAAATATACCTCTGTGTATTGATTTTACGAAAGGCATTGATGTTTATGGTTAGGTACATTTGTGCAACATTTGTGTTATTTTCACAAATACGCTTTTGTTAAGTCATCCCCTGTATGGCGAAGTTGGTCTTCACACAGTTCGCAACGAGCCAGGCGGCCCAAACTGCTGCATATAGCCTGACTCTGTTGCACAGAATGCAAGAGAAGTGACACAATTTCCCTAGTAAATTAAAATAAATTCATGTTAGCAGGCAATATTAACTAAATATGCAGGTTTAAAAATATATACTTGTGCATTGATTTTAAGAAAGGCGTTGATGTTTATGGTTAGGTGCACATTGGTGCAACGACAGTGCTTTTTTCGCGAATGCGCTTGTTAAATAACCGTTTGGTGAAGTAGGCTATGATTCAATGATAAATTAACAGGCACCGCATCGATTTTATGCAACGCAGGACAAGCTAGATAAACTAGTAATATCATCAACCATGTGTAGTTAACTAGTGATTATGTTAAGATTGATTGTTTTTTTTATATGATACGTTTAATGCCAGCTAGCACCTTACCTTGGCTCCTTGCTGCACTCGCATAACAGCTAGTCAGCCTGCCACGCAGTCTCCTCGTGGAGTGCAATGTAATCGGCCATGATCGGTGTCCAAAAATGCCAATTACCGATTGTTATGAAAACTTGAAATCGGCCCTAATTAATCGGCCATTACGATTAATCGGTCAACCTCTAGTCTGTAGCCATGAAATGCTTTGAAAGGCTGGTCATGGCTCACATCAACAACATTATCCCAGAAACCCTAGACCCACTCCAATTTGCATACCGCACCAACAGATCCACAGATTATGCAATCTCTACTGCAATCCACACTGCCATTTCACACCTGGACAAAAGGAACACCTATGTGAGAATGCTATTCATTGACTACAGCTCACGTTCAACACCATAGTGCCCTCAAAGCTCATCACTAAGCTAAGGACCCGGAGACTAAACACCTCCCTCTGAAACTGGATCCTCGACTTCCTGATGGGCCGCCCCCCAGGTGGGAAGGGTAGGTAACAACACATCTGCCAAACTAATCCTCAACATGGGGGCCCCTCAGGGGTGCGTGCTCAGTCCCCTCCTGTACTCCCTGTTCACTCATGACTGCACAGCCAGGCACGACTCCAACGCCATCATTATGATTGCCAATGACACAACAGTGATAGGTCTGATCACAGACAACGATGAGACAGCCTATAGGGAGGTCAGACACCTGACCGTGTGGTGCAAGGACAACAACCTCTCCCTCAACATGATCAAGACAACAGAGATGATTGTGGACTACAGGAAAAGGAGGATCGAGCTCGCCCCAATTCTCATTGACAGGGCTGTAGTGGAGCAGGTTGACAGATTCAAGTTCCTTGGCGTCCACATCACCAACAACCTAACATGGTCCAAGCACACCAAGACAGTCATGAAGAGGGCACGACAAAACGTATTCCCCCTCAGGAGACTGAAAAGATTTGGCATGGGTCCTCAGATCCTCAAAAGGTTTTACAGCTGCACCATCGAGCGCATCCTGACGGGTTCCATCACTGCCTGGTATGGCAACTGCTTGGCCTCCGACCGCAAGGCACTACAGAGGGTAGTGCATACGGCCCAGTACATCACTGGGGCCAAGCTTCCTGCCATCCATCTATACCAGGTGGTGTCAGAGGAAGGCCCTAAAAACTGTCAAAGACTCCAGCCGCCCTAGTCATAGACTGTTCTCTCTGCTACCGCACGGAAAGCAGTACCGGAGTGCCAAGTCTCGGTCCAAGAGGCTTCTAAACAGCTTCTACTCTCAAGCCATAAGACTCCTGAACAACTAATCAAATGGCTAACCATACTATTTGCATTGCCCCCCCTCTACACTGCTGCTACTCTCTGTTATTATGCATAGTCACTTTAATAACACTACCTACATGTACATATTACCTCAATTTCCTTGATACTGGTGCCCCCGCACATTGCCTCTGTACCGGTACCCTCTGTATATAGCCCCGCTATTATTATTTACTGCTGTTCTTTAATTATTTGATGTTCTTATCTCTTACTTTTGTTTGTATTTTCTTAAAACTGCATTGTTAATTAACGGCTTGTAAGTAAGCATTTCACTGTAAGGTCTACTACACCTGTTTTTATTCAGCACGTGACAAATACAAATTGATTTGATTTGTTTTGATAATACCCCATAATGACAAAGCAAAAAACGTTTTTTTTTGCCATTTTTGCAAATTTAAAAAAATAAACTGAAATATCACATAAGTATTTAGACCCTTCACTCAGTACTTTGTTGAAGAACCTTTGGCAGCGATTACAGCCTTGAGTCTTCGTTGGTATGACGCTACAAGCTTGGCACACATCTTCAAACATCTGCTATCTGAGCAGCTAACCGATCGCTGCAGCTGTATATAGTCTATCGGTAACTAGCCCACCCAATTTTACCTACCTCATCCCCATACTGTTTATATTTATTTACTTTTCTGCTCTTTTGCACACCAATATATCTACCTGTACATGACCATCTGATCATTTATCACTCCAGTGTTAATCTGCAAAATTGTAATTTTTCGCCTACCTCCTCATGCCTTTTGCACACAATGTATATAGACTCTTTTTCTACTGTGTTATTGACTTGTTAATTGTTTACTCCATGTGTAACTGTTGTCTGTTCACACTGCTATGCTTTATCTTGGCCCGGTCGCAGTTGCAAATGAGAACTTGTTCTCAACTAGCCTACCTGGTTAAATAAAGGTGAATTATTTTTTATTTTTTTAAACACCTGTATTTGGAGAGCTTCTCCCGTTCTTCTCTGCAGATCCTCTCAAGCTCTGTCAGTTTGGATGTGGAGCGTTGCTGTACAGCTATTTTCAGGTCTCTCCAGAGATGTTTGATCGAGTTCAAGTCCGCGCTCTGGCTGGGCCACTCAAGGACATTCAGAGACTTGTCCTGAAACCACTCCTGCGTTGTCTTAGCTGTGTGCTTAGGGTCGTTGTCCTGTTGGCAGGTGAAACTTTGCCCCAGTCTGAGGTCCTGAGCCCTCTGGAGCAGGTTTTCATCAAGGATTTCTCTGTACTTGCACCGTTCTTCTTTGCCTCAATCCTGACTAATTTCCCAGTCCCTGCCGCTGAAAAACATCCCCACAGCATGATGCTGCCACCACCATGCTTCACCGTAGGGAAGGTGCCAGGTTTCCTCCAGATGCGAAGCTTCGCATTCAGGCCAAAAGTGTTCAATCTTGGTTTCATCAGACCTGAGAATCTTGTTTCTCATGGTCTGAGAGTCTTGAGGTGCCTTTTGGCAAACACCAAGCGGGCTATCATGTGCCTTTTACTGAGGAGTGGCTGCCGTCTGGCCACCCTGCCATAAAGGCCTGATTGGTGGAGTGCTGCAGAGATGGTTGTCCTTCTGGAAGGTTGTCTTTCTGGAAGGTTCTCCAATTTTCACAAAGGAACTCTGGAGCTCTGTCAGAGTGACCATTGGGTTCTTGGTCACTTCCCTGACCAAGGCCCTTCTTGCTCAGTTTGGCCGGGTGGCCAGCTCTAGGAAGAGTTGATGGTTCCAAATTTCTTCCATTTAAGAATGATGGAGGCCACTGTGTTTTTGGGGACCTTCAATGCTGCAGAAATGTTTTGGTACCATTCCTCAGATCCTGTCTCGGAACTCTACGGACAATTCCTTCAACCTCATGGCTTGGTTTTTGCTCTGACATGCACTGTCAACTGTGGGACCTTATAAAGACAGGTGTGTGCCCTTCCAAATTATGTCCAATCAATTGAATTTACCACAGATCAACTTTAATCAAGTTGTAGAAACATCTCAAGGATGATCAATGGAAACAGGATGCACCTGACATCCATTTCGTGTCTCATAGCAAAGGGTCTGAATACTTATAAGGTATTTCGGGTTTTTAATTTATTTAACCTTTATTTAACAAGGCAAGTCCGTTAAGAACAAATTCTTATTTACAATGACGGCCCACCCCAGCCATGCCCTAACCCAGACAACGCTGGGCCAATTGTGCGCCACCCTATGGGACTCCCAATCACGGTTGTGATGCAGCCTGGAATCGGACCAGGATCTGTCGTGGCGCTTCTAGCACTGAGATGCAGTGCCTTAGACCGCTGCGCCACTAAAATTTATAAAAAACTGTTTTCGCTTTGTCATTATGGGGTATTGTGTGTAGATTGCTGAGGATTTTTAAAAATGTAATCAATTTTAGAATAAGGCTATAACGTAACAAAATGTGGGAAAAAATCAAGGGGTCTGAATACTTTCCAAAGGCACTGTAGGCTGTGTGGGGAGAGTGACAGTGTGAAATAATATCATCCACAGGCCAGATGGGAGTATTGACAGTGTGGATTTGTCTATAACATCCTTATTTCTGCACGCTGGAGCTAACACCACACCAGAGTAGCATGATAGGGCATACCGCCATAAGGGAAACAAGAACCATTCTTAAAACCTGGACTCTGAATCACTGAATCGCTCACTACAAGCTCACTGGAAAAGAAACATCTAAGGCTGGCTTTTACTAACTAATGAGAAATATAGCAGGAAGCTAAATAAGAAGATAATGAACTCACCCCTTTTAAATCATAAACTATACATTTTTGCATCACAGAAAAACAATAAATAGCTCTCAGGAATAACTCTGAATAGCTTTACAACAGTAACATCCCCCATTAGTGTTACTCTTATTACTTACTGACTTACTACTCTTGGGCAGTTTGGCTATTCAAATCCATGCCATTTCAGACTAAACAGAGGCAGGAGGATATATGTTAGTATGATAATAAAGTGAGGCTAGATGTCTGTGTAGATTCATCAGCCTGCCATCCCAGGGCCCCTCTTCACAAAGCACTTTTCAAATGAAATACTCTAGCAGGCCACACCAAGAGGAGAGGAGGAGATAGCAGTAAGCAGTAAGCAATAACACAGCTCAAAGCGTTTAGGGATAATTTTCCCAGATAAATAAACAGATTAATTATTCATATCCGAGGAACTTTAAAGTGCTTTCATGGTTTGGTTGCTTGGTAGATAAATGGATCCTTTCAGCCTGATAACAGAGTATTATTTCTTGTTGTGGAATTTGTCTCTAGTGTATGTTTTCAGAGGAAAGCTAGAGGAAGTGCTTTAATTAAAATGAAAAAGCTCTGTACTCCGAGCTCCACCTAACTCAAGGGCAAAAGGAACATCAGAGCAACTTTTAAGAGGTAAAAGGCAAGTTTAGGAGATCAAATCCTGTTGTGATTTTAGATAGCCTCGGTGATTTACCTCACACTCTTTCACATAAGAGGTTAAGATATTTTCGAATAAAAAATATAAACATGCAAACAAACAACTCATCAAACCTGGGAATACAGTGTGTGAAAGTCTATACATAGAACTAACTATCCTTTTCCTCAAACATTATCACCATTTCCCATCAGAGGCCCAACAGAACTGGCAAAAGAGATTGAGATACGCAATTATCTCAAGGACAGACCCAGCAGAAATGACAGAAACTAGCACCAGGTTGCAATTAGAGGCACTTTTTTATTGAATTAAGATACCGTATGCTGTTCTTGGAGAGGCTACCAGAGTCTGCTTATTCAATATTCCTGTTTATGTGTGGAGCTAGTGCTGAATACTGATGGCCACTTTAACATGGAACCTGACAGATACTGACTTGAATTTTACCGGTTATTTTTTGAAAGGGCACCTTTGATTTCATTTCTAAGATGTTGGAGAAAAAGAAGCACCTATTTTATATGTTGTCATATGAATAGATTAAAGAAATACAATTTATTTTTCATGAATATATGACAATGTGAATCTTGATATGTGTAGTGAGAAAAACAAAAATAATGTATTCTTTATATCAAAAAGATTTCTCAGATATTGTATAAAGTATTATTTCTGTTTTGTTCTTCTTGTAAAACCGGTGTTTATACTGAAAAAGAGACCCTGCCTTTGGGCAAGATATAATGAGTGCATTTCTAAGTTGTGGTGTTTCAAGTTGTGCGAAAATACATTTTTATCGTACAGACAGAGGCCTTTCAGTTACGACAGTAGTTACTGGAGAAATCTAAAATATGAGTTAAAAGTAAAACATTTAGAGTAATGATAAAAGGGAATGAATTATTCAAAGCAAAGCTTTCTAAAGACTAAGACTTTAAAGAGAAACAGTCTTACAAAATTACAGAAACATGAGGAGCGATATTCACAAGGACCTACTGCCCGAATCCAATAAATATAAAAATAAAATACAAAAAGCCACAATGTTTTATGTTCGTGTTTAAACATCATGGTATAGTCTTAATTATGCTTTCCTTACATATCGACAAAAATGTAAGACTTACTATTAAAAAACATTGTGTTCTAATTTGCTTGAGGTGTGCAGGTACATACACACTGAGTGTACAAAACATTAGAAACACATGCTCTTTCCATGACAGATTGACCAGGTGAATCCAGGTGAAAGCTATGATCCATTATTGATGTCACCTGTTAAATCCACTTCAATCAGTGTAGATGAAGGTGAGAAGACAGGTTAAAGAAGGATTTTTAAGACTGGAGACAATTGAGACACGGATTGTGTATGTATACCATTCAGAGGGTGAACAGGTTTGATTGTGTCAAGAACTGCAAAGCTGCTGGGTTTTTCACGCTCAACAGTTTCCTGTGTGTATCAAGAATGGTCCACCACCCAAAGGACATCCAGCCAACTTGACACAAGTGTGGGAAGCATTGAAGTCAACACGGGCCAGCATCCCTGTGGAACGCTTCGACACCTTGTAGAGTCCATGCCCCGACAAATTTAGGCTGTTCTGAGGGCAAAAGGGGGTGCAACTCAATATTATATCTTAATGTTTTATACACTCAGTAGATAACGCTTAATGTACTAATGGGGAATGAAGCATTCCAGGGACCGACCAGGACCAACTCTGCTTAGCTTCAGCAGCATGCCACCCTGCATCCCTCTGCTGGCTTTCTGCTGAAGCTAAGCAGGGTTGGTCCTGGTCGGTCACTGGAATGCTGCTGGAAGTGGTGTTGGAGGGCCAGTAGGAGGCACTCTTTCCTCTGGTTAAAAAAAATAATATATCCCAATTCCCCATGGCAGTGATTGGGGACGTTGTCCTATGTAGGGTGATGTTAAATGAGTGTCCTGACTTTCTGTTATTCACTTATTGTAAGAGAATGGGTGTTAACCCCAGTGTAATGGCTAAATTCCCAATCAATTTACCTGGGAAATTATGTAGTGACAGCCATTACGATATTCTCAAAATAGTCTAGTGTTATAACAGCACAACTCAAGCTAAGTGTTATGTTTGAAGGCTGTCAATTGCACTGCCAATAAGATAAAGAAGACCTTGTTAGCCAAATGGTCTAGCTTTACTGATATGGCCCTAATCCTAAAATTTGAACCCTAATTTACCCCAGTTAATCACTCATCTGGCCTATTGAAGTCATAATTGGCAAAGACAATGAGAAGTACTTACACCTCAAAAGGGGTAAAGAGTAAACAGTAGAACATGGAAACTACCCACACACTATAATGAGACAATATTTTGACCATTATGATATGTCTGTCACTGCCCTTGTGTTTTTTGCCACTGCAGACTTACCTCACATGTAGAAGAGCGGCGTAGGCCTCACTGCCAGCTAGGACATAGCTGATCCCAATAGACACACTGAGAACAGAGAGAGGGGACTTGTTATTTATAAGCCCTCACTTCATCAAACTAATTAGTGTCTGTTTCACTCAAGTGTGCAGTGACGAGTTACCGGTACTCAAACTGACATCAAGCAGGAAATCTGTTCTGTGCACAGTGCCTTCAACAGACTGAGGTAAAGTTACCACAAGACAAGTACCTTGGACTTCAAATAAGTGACAGAAAGACAAGCTCATATCTTATAGATAGATATCTTACAGTTTTTTTTTTCACATCGGAAACAACGGTATCATCTTTGAGGGTGTGACATGTGAACATTGTGTTTTGAAAGGCTTCAGGCCACAAAATCGAATCATGGAGCAGGAAAAAACATCAAATTAAGAAGATGACGTTTTGATTTGTGACATACAGTAGGCAGAGTGAGGATGATAAAGGATGGTGAAGAATGAGCTAGTTGATGATGAAGGAGAATGAGATACTGTATAGATAATGTAGATGCTGGGTGGGAAGAGGGAATTGACTTAACAATGCTGTCTATCATCCCAAGGCCACCGTCAGCAGGCAGCACTATGCAGCAGCAGTGTTGAGGTGTAGTGATGGTTGTTTTAGGAGCAGGCAGGGGGAGGAGGGGAAAGAGGGGTCACACAGCTGAGCATTGATCGACTACTAAGCCCCTTGAACACAATGAAGGGGGTATCGATTGAGAAGGCGTTAGTGAGAGCTGTCTAAATGCTGATAACAAGGCCCATTCCATCAACAGAGAGGGGGCCAGTCCAGAGTAATAAACCAAACATTACACTGAAGATCACTGCCGACAGTTTGGTTAGCGCTTGTGTCCGGTGGCGTGATTCTCATTGACAAAAAAACATCTGAAAGGGAGCAGTGGTTCATGTACTGTATTTATTCTTTAACCAGGCAAAATAAAAAGGCACATATGCTTTGGTATCAAGGACTGAAAGGCCAGAATATTACGGTATAAACTCAATGACACAAGATAAATCAATAAAATGGAAAATAACAAGGTTTTTGAAGCTTTAAGGCATACTACCTACCACATAGGACCAATGTTCTGAATGGTTTATTGATCAGAACAAAATAATCTCATTATGCAAATCCAGCGTTATAAATAATGCCACCTACAAAATGAAGTCAGCTGATTAATGCTCGTTTCCTCATTTGTGCAGAATATATTTGACTGGACGGGCCATTATTTTGAGGAGAAAAATAAGAAGTGTTCGTTAGGAAAGACATGACATTTCACCTATAAATAACTGGCGGCTCCCCGCCAGTCTAGAGGGCACGGGATGGATTAAAAATCCACTTAGTGTTCTGATCCTACAAGGTCAAGTCTTCCCCTTAGTCACAGACAGCAGAGGAAAGGGAGAGAAAGAGAGAGAGAGAGACCAGCGATAACGCACTCCAGTGCCTCGCCTTCATTAACCTTTTTGTCTTTATTAAAAGATCTTCATCAGCCCAGCGGGCTGGCCACTGGTGACATTTTAGGAGTTTCCATGTTAACTCCCGAGAAGCTGCAGGGTCCCAGCAGGTGTGTCCTTCCTTCCCCTGAGGCTGTCTAGGGCTGTCTCTAGGTCTTCCTTAAAACATTAGTACAGTGGCTACTCATTTAAAAGTTGCGTCATACCGCAGTATAGCGTGCAATACATTTCAATATAACAGAATAGCATGTTTTGAGTTTAATTTATCTGTGCTTAGCAGCTGAGGCTTCTTTGAGTGCACCATCAACTTGTTAATTTATCAGACATCACTTGCGTATTGTTAGGTTCTAAATATCAAAGTAAGAAACCGAAGGACACTATGAAAGCTTAAACCAAGTTTATTCCTCACAAAGGATCGAAACAGCTGAACAGACAAAGACATGGTTCCACCAGAGGTGGTATATATACCCCAATTTGGGGTGGAATCTCCTCCTTCTCTTAACACTACCTTCTCCCTTAATTTGACCTGACCTCGACCCCCTTCATCGCTAATCCACGGCTCTCTCCCCTTATCAGTGCCTGCCACATGTGATCGTTTTACCTACACTCAGTACAACCAAGCTTAATTGCACTGATCATATACATTGCTTCTACAGATAACCATTAACTTCAGGTGCAGACCCTCTAGACCCTAGCACTCAATATTTCAATAGGATACCTGATAATTAACACTACCATATCCGGACAGAATGTAAACGCTATACATTCCCCTCTCTCCCTCGACGAATAAGAATATTTTATATTCTCAGAACCCAACAGTATATTCAGTGTGACGCTCCTGAATTTGTCTGAACCGTCTCAGTGCTTCTCCTTCCAATAGGGCGCTTCCCCTTCAATTCCCAATTAAATAGCCTGCATCAGCTGAGCAAAAGTGGGGTTTGTGATGGTAGTGCGAATGAGGATGTGTTCAACCCTCAGTTCTGAAGATTCTTTACTCCGTTTGTTTTGTTGTATTTAAAAGTCTTGTCTCAAGTTTAACCAGGATCAACTCATTGCTTCCTTTGGACTACACATCTCAGTTGGTCTCCGCTGGTTCTTCATGGCCTTTCTACTCTGTTGGCGGATTGGATTGTCTGACTTACTGACTGACTACAACTTTTTTTGCATACGGTATTTTATTTGTTTTGGTGTGGTAATATCGTGATGATTTATGTGATCAGTTGTAGTTGATGACATATTGAGATTTGATAGTCTTTATGGTTGTGTGGTAAAATAGTTTGATATTTTGATTGTATGAAAAGAGACGCTGGGTTTACGCTACACTTGTATGAACGGACAAACATTGCGTGACTAAGGTCACTTGAGTTCCCTGAACTGCTTTACCGGGCTGGACTCTTTTAGGCCCAAGGTACAGGACTTTTCTGTAGGAACCAGAGATCATTATTTGTTATATTATTATGTGTGTGTGATAATTTATGTTGCTAATACAACCCAAGCAAAATAACACATTTGTTTTGAAGTTATGTCCAATGTCTTTTTAATTGGGTCTTTTTTATTGGTGTAGACTTGACGGACCAGACGTCACTCATTCCCTCCCAAACCAAAAGGAGAAATCAATATTTTCTCTGGTAGGCACAATCTACCTGACACCCGTTACATCAGTCAACACATATATTTTAAGAATATAATGGAATGTAACAGAATGTTTTTGATTCTCTTACAATAAAAACATTACAGTGTAACACCAGTTATATTAAGTAATAGGCTACAGTCCAGTTACAGATTCTTCTGACAAATTAGAAACAAAAAAAGATGTGTCTTTTTCCGGGTGTGCACGTGGGACAAAGGAAGAGCAATTCTTACACAATTGTTCTAAATGTAATCATCCTCTTTATCATTCAGTTCCTTCAAGTGCACAATTATCAGTTTCTATCTGGTTTCTATCACCTATTCATCAATTCATGTCATTCATTCAATGAGGAGAGAGACACATTAGCGCCTGGGTACCAACGCTTTACACATTCACATTTTGACAGTTGGAATTTCATGACTTTTCTATGACTTCTCCATGACTCTTAACTAAATTTCCATGACCAACAATTGGCGCTTACTTTTTATGTACATATAAAACAGTAAGTGTAATATGGTATCGACAGTGGGAGGCTGCTCTCTGAGCCCTTGTACCATCTCCTGTCGTTGTGCAAGGCACTTAACCCCCCACAAAGTAAAATACCTGTTAGGCAATTGTATAAAACACGTGTGGCCAAACCTCAGTCTGGAGAGCTACTGCTGTCTGCTGACGAGTATTTTTCTCCGCTCATACAGGAGTCATAAAGGCTTAGTGTACTAATTTGGTGGATTTTTGTTTTCTTTGATATATCAGGGGGTGATTCAGCACCCCTACTTCCCGTGGCTATGCGAACATATTGAGTTGCAATGTCCCATAGATTGGTAACCCAAATCGACTGGAAGTATCTATACTGAAAACAAATAAACGCAACATTCAAACATTTTAAGCTTTTGGATTGGATTTTTTATGGATTTCACATGACTGGGCAGGGGCACAGCCATGGGTGGGCCTGGGAGGGCATAGGCCCACCCACTTGAGCCAGGTATACCCACTGTGGAGCCAGGCCCAGCCAATCAGAATGAGTTTTTCCCCACAAAACGGCTTCATTACAGACAGATATACTCCTCAGTTTCATCAGCTGTCAGGGTGGCTTGTCTCAGACGATCCCGCAACTATAGAAGCCGGATGTGGAGGTCCTGGGCTGGCGTGGCGTCACGTGGTCTGCGGTTGTGAGGCCGGTTGGACATACTGACAAATTCTCTAAAATGACATTGGAGGCGGTTATTGGTAGAGAAATAAACATGAAATTATCTGGCAACAGCTCTGGTTCTCTGTGTTTGGTGCCGACAGGGATGGACGCCTCGCTTCGCGTTCTTAGGAAACTATGCAGTATTTTTTTTTTACGTATTATTTCTTACACTGTTACCCCAGGAAATATTAAGTCTTATTACATACAGCCAGGGGGAACTATTGGATATAAGAGCAATGTCAACTTTCTAACCCTACAACCAGGAATACGACTTTCCCAAAGCGGATCCTCTGTTTGGACCACCACCCAGGACAATGGATTGGATCCCAGTAGGCAACCCAAAACAACTGTGCCGCAGAAGTTGCAGATGGAGCGGTCTTCTGGTCAGGCTCCGTTGAAGGGCACATCGCCCACCGCTCCCAAGTATACTACTCGCCAATGTCCAGTCTCTTGACAACAAGGTAGATGAAATTCGAGCAAGAGTTGCCTTCCAGCGAGACATCAGAGATTGTAACATTCTTTGTTTCACGGAAACATGGCTCTCTACGTTATCAGAGTCGATACAGCCACCCGGTTTCTTCACGCATTCTTCACGAAATCTCTCTGGTAAGAAGAAGGGCGGGGATGTATGCCTTATGATTAACGAGTAGTGGTGTGATCATAACAACATACAGGAACTCAAGTCCTTTTGTTCACCTGACTTAGATTTCCTCACAATCAAATGCCGACCGCATTATCTACCAAGATAATTTTCTTCAATTATAATCACAGTCGTGTATATCCCCCCCAAGCAGGCACCTCGACGGCCCTGAAAGAACTTCATTGGACTCTATGTAAACTGGAAACCACATATCCTGAGGCTGCATTTATTGTAGCTAGGGATTTTAACAAGGCTAATCTGAAAACAAGGCTCCCTAAATTTTATAAGCATATCGAATACACGACCCAGGCTGGTAAAACTCTGGACCATTGCTACTCTAATTTCCACGATGCATACAAAGCCATCCCTCGCCCTCCTTTCAGCAAATCTGACCACGACTCCATTTTGTTGCGCCCAGCCTATAGACAGAAACTAAAACAGGAAGCGACCGTGCTCAGGTCTCTTCAACGCTGGTCCAACCAATTGGATTCCACGCTTCAAGATTGCTTCGATCACGTGGATTGGGATTTGTTCCGGATAGCATGGACAATAACATTGATGTATACGCTGATTCGGTAAGCAACTTTATTAGCAAGTGCATCGGTGATGTGGTACCCACAGTGAATATTAAAGCCTTCCCCAACCAGAAACCGTGGAGTGATGGCAGCATTCACGCAAAACTGAAAGCACCAACCACTGCTTTTAATCATGGCAAGGCGACCGGAAACATAACCGAATACAAACAGTGTAGCTATTCCCTCCGCAAGGCAATCAAACATGCTAAGCGTCAGTATAGAGACAAAGTAGAGTCGCAATTCAACAGCTCAGACAGTATGTGGCAGGGGCTACAGTCAATCACGGACTACAAAAAGAAAACCAGACCCATCTCAGACACCGATGTCTTGCTCCCAGACCAGCTAAACTAAACCAACTAAACTTCTTTGTTCGCTTTGAGGACAATACAGTGCCACTGACCGCTACCAAAACCTGCGGGCTCTCCTTCACCGCAGCCAACGTGAGTAAAATATTTAAACGTGTTAACCCTCGCAAGGCTTCCGGCCCAGACGGTATCCCTAGCCGCGTCCTCAGAGCATGCGCAGACCAGCTGGCTGGTGTGTTTACGGACATATTCAATCAATCCCAATCCCAGGCTGCTGTTCCCACATGCTTCAAGAGGGCCACCATTATTCCTGTTCCCAAGAAAGCTAAAGTAACTGAGCTAAATGACTATAGCCCTGTAGCACTCACTTCCATCATCATGAAGTGCTTTGAGAGACAAGTCAAGGATCATATCACCTCCACCCTACCTGACACCCTAGACCCACTCCAATTTTCTTACCGCTGCAATAGGTCCACAGATGACGCAATCGCAATCACACTGCACACTGCCTGAACCCATCTGGACAAGAGGAATACCTATTTAAGAATGCTGTTCATCGATTACAGCTCAGCATTCAACACCATAGTACTCTCCAAACTCATCACCCTGGGTCTCGACCCCAACCTGTGCAACTGGGTCTTGGACTTTCTGACGGGCTGCCCCCAGATGGTGAGGGTAGGAAACAACATCTCTACTCCGCTGATCCTCAACACTGGGGCCCCACAACGGTGCGTTCTCAGCCCTCTCCTGTACTCCCTGTTCACCCATGACTGAGTGGCCATGCATGCCTCCAACTCAGTCATCAAGTTTGCAGAAGACACTACAGTGGTAGGCTTGATTACCAACAACGACGAGACAGCCTACAGGGAGGAGGGGAGGGCCCTCGGAGTGTGGTGTCAGGAAAATAACCTCACGTCAACAAAATAAAGGAGATGATCGTAGACTTCAGGAAACAGCAGAGGGAGCACCCACCTATCCACATCGACGGGACAGTAGTGGAGAAGGTGGAAAAGTTTTAAGTTTAAGTTCCTTGGCGTACACATCACAGGCAAACTGAAATGGTCCACCCACACAGACAGCGTGGTGAAAAAGGTGCAACAGTGCCTCTTCAACTTCAGGAGGCTGAAGAAATTTGACTTGTCACCAAAAACACTCACACATTTTTACAGATGCACAATCGAGAGCATCCCATCAGGCTGTATCAACGCCTGGTACGACAATTGCTTCGGTGACAACCGTAAGGCTCTCCAGAGGGTAGTGAGGTCTGTACAACGCAACACCGGGGGCAAACAACCTGCCCTCCAGGACACCTACACCACCCAATGTCAGAGGAAGGCTAAAAAGATCATCATGGACAACAACCACCCGAGCCACTGCCTGTTCACCCCGCTATCATCCAGAAGGCGAGGTCAGTACAGGTGCATCAAAGCTGGGACCGAGAGACTGAAAAACAGCTTCAATCTCAAGGCCATCAGACTGTTAAACGTCTTATGGCTGCAGGGGCAGTATTGAGTAGCTTGGATGAAAAGGTGCCCAGAGGTGCCCAGAGTAAACTGCCTGCTCCTCAGTCCCAGTTGCTAATAGATGCATATTATTATTAGTATTGGATAGAAAACACTCTGAAGTTTCTAAAACTGTTTGAATGATGTCTATGAGTATAACAGAACTCATATGGCAGGCAAAAACCTGAGAAAAATCCAAACAGGAAGTGGGAAATCTGAGGTTGGTCGATTTTCAACTCAGCCCCTATCGAATACACAGTGGGATATTGGTCAAGTTGCACTTCCTAAGGCTTCCACTAGATCAACCGTCTTTAGAAATGTGTTTGAGGATTCTACTGTGAAGTGGAGCCGAATGAGAGGGGAATGAGTCAGGAGTCTGGCAGAGTGCCACAGGCTGGTCACGCTTTTGATTTGTTTACCAAACGCGCTAACAAAAGTAGCTATTTGGACAAATGATGGACATTATCGAACCACCAATTATTCCAATTATTGTTCCACCAATTATTGTGGAACTGGGATTCCTGGGAGTGCATTCCGATCAAGATCATCAAAGGTAAGTGAATATTTATGACGCTATTTCTGACTTTTCTGACTTCTCCTTGTTTGGAAAATGGCTGGATGTTTTTCTGTGACTAGCGCTGACCTAACATAATCGCAAGGTGTGCTTTCGCCGTAAAGCTTTTTTGAAATCTGACACAGCGGTTGCATTGGGGAGAAGTTTATCTATATTTCCATGAATAACACTTGTATCTTTTATCAATGTTTATGAGTATTTCTGTAATTTGATGTGGCTCTCTACACTTTCACCGGATGTTTGTTTGAGACAATGCATTTCTGATCATAACACACCCATTTCAAATTAGGTTTTTGGACATAAAGATTAACTTTATCAAACAAAACACACATTTATTGTGTAACATGAAGTCCTGTGAGTGCCATCTGATGAAGATCAAAGGTTAGTGATTAATTGAATCGCTATTTCTGATTTTTGTGAGCAATTACCTTGGCTGGAAAATGGCTGTATGGTTTTCTGTGACTAGGTGCTGACCTAACATAATCGTTTGGTGTGCTTTCGCCGTAAAGCCTATTTGAAATCGGACACTGTGGCTGGATTTACAAGATGGTATAAAATACTTGTATGTTTGAGGAATTTTAATTATGGGATTTCTGTTGTTTTGAATTTGGCGCCATGCAATTTCACTGGCTGTTGGGGAGGTGGGACGCTACCGTCCCATATATGCCAGAGAGGTTAATGGCTGTGATAAGGGAAAACTGAGGATGGATCAACAACATTGTAGTTACTCCAAAATACTAACCTAATTGACAGAGTGAAAAGGAGGAAGCCTGTACACTATAAAAAATATTCCAAAACATGCATCCTGTTTGCAACAAGACACTAATGCAATACTGCAAAACAAATGTGGCAAAGCAATTCACTTTTTGTCTTGTATACAAAGTGTTATGTTTGGGGCAAATCCAATACAACACATTACTGAGTACCACTCTCCATATTTTCAAGCATAGTGATGGCTGCATCGTGTTATGGGTATGCTTTTAATCATTGGGGAGTTTTTCAGGATAAAAAAGAAAAAGAATGGAGCTAAGCACAGGCAAAATCCTAGAGGAAAACCTGGTTCAGTCTGCTTTGCACTAGTCACTGGGAGATCAATTCACCTTACAGCAGAACAATAACTTATAACACAAGGCCAAATCTACAATGGAGTTGCTCATCAAGAAGGCAGTGAATGTTCCTGAGGGGCCGAGTTACAGTTTTGACTTAAATTTACTTGAAAATCTATGGCAAGACCTGAAAATGGTTGTCTAGCAATGATCAACAACCAATTTGACAGAGCTTGAAGAATTTTAAAAAGAATAATGGGCAAATGTTGCACAATCCAGATGTGGAAAGCTTTTAGACTAAAGACTCACAGCTGTCATTGCTGCCAAAGGTGCTTCTATAAATTATTGACTCATGGGTGTGAATAGTTATGTAAATTTAGATATTTCAGTATGATTTTCAATAAATGCCCAAATTTATAAAAACATGTTTTCACTTTGTCATTATGGGATATTGTATGTAGGTGAGTGACAAACATATTTTCAATCCATTTTGAATTCAGGCTGTAACAACAAAATGTGGATTAAGTCAAGGGGTATGAATACTTTCTAAAGGCACCGTGTGTGTGTGTGTGTGTGTGTGTGGGGGAACATCTATAGTTAATTCGGAAAGTATTCAGACCCCATTACTTTTTCCACATTTTGTTACATTACAGCCTTATTGTCACGTTCGACCAAAGCGCAGCGTGATTTGAATACATCCTTCTTTAATGAAAACTAAGAACACTTAAACAAACTATACAAAACAACAAAACGAACGTGAAGCTATATATAACGAGTGCAGACACAGGCAACTAACCATAGACAATAACCCACAAACTATCCAAGGCATTTGGCTACCTAAATATGGTCCCCAATCAGAGAACGATAAACAGCTGCCTCTGATGGAGAACCAATCTAGGCAACCATAGACATAAAAACACCTAGACTGGAAGAGCCCCATAAACATACAAAAACCCTAGATAGGAGAAAAAACACATATCACCCTCGACACGCCCTCGACGCTCTGGACTGGGTACTGTCGCCAGACGCTCTGGACACCTCAGGGCGAGTGCAAGGAGCAGGAACAGGGAGTACTGAACTGGTGACACCTCAGGGCGAGTGCGGGTAGCAGGCACAGGACGTACTGGACTGTGGAGGCGTACTGGAGGTCTAGAGTGTAGAGCTGACACAACCCGTCCAGGCTGGATGTTTATTTTCACCCTGCAAATGCAGGGCACTGACACAGGACGCACTGGGCTGTGCAGACTCACCGGAGACACAGTACGCAGAGCCGGCACAGGATATCCTGGTCCAAGGAGGTATACTGGAGAACAGGAGCGCTGAGCCGGCACCCTCCTTCCTGGCTGGATGCCCATTCTAACCCGGCCAATGCGAGGAGCTGGAATAGAACGAACCAGGCTAGAATAGCGCACTGGAGACACCGTGCGCATCTCTGCATAACACGGTGCCTGACCAGTTACAAGCTCAACACAGTAAGCATGAGGAGTTGGCTCAGGTCTCCTACCTGACTCAGCCAATCTCCTCATGTGCCCCCCCCAAAAAAATCTTGGGGCTGCCTCTCGGGCTTCCATGCTAGTCGTGTACCCACATATTGTCGCCAATCCATCTCCACCTGCCTCCATGGTAGGCGATCCTCTCCTGCCAGTATCTCCTCCCACGTCCAGGATCATTTACCGTCCAGTATTTCGTCCCATGTCCATGCTGTCTGCTCCATCATACGCTGCTCCTTCTTTTCACGCTGCTTGGTCCTTGTTTGGTGGGTTATTCTGTCACGTTCGTTATAACGAGGAGACCAAAGCGTAGCGTGATTTGAATACATTCTTCTTTAATGAAAACGAAGAACACTTAAACAAACTATACAAAATAACAAAATGCTCAAATAAGCAAAGAGAAATTACAGTCAATCACTACTTTAACTTCTCTAGGGTAGGGGGCAGCATTCTGAATTTTGGATGAAAAGTATGCCCAAATTAAACGGCCTGCTACTCGGGCCCAGAATATATGATATGCATATAGATTTGGATAGAAAACACTTTAAAGTTTCCAAAACTGTTAAAATAGTGTCTGTGAGTATAACAGATCTGATTTGGCAGGCGAAAACCTGAGAAAAATCTGTTCAGGAAGTTTTCTTTACATTTTTTATTTTATTTTTCTATTCAATGCCATTACAGTAGCCATTGACTTAGGACTCAATTTGCAGTTCCTATGCCTTCCAGTAGATGTCAAGTCTTTAGAAATGGTTTCAGGCTTGTATTCTTATAAATTAGGGAGTAAGACCAGTCTGAATGAGTGGACCCTGGCGTGTCACAGAGCTTTTTCATGCGCAATCCCGAGAGAGTGCATTTCTTGTTTACCTTTTATGTTGACGACGTTATTGTCCAGTTGAAATATTCTAGATCATTTAGGCTAAAAACAACCTGAGGATTGAATATAAACATCGTTTGACATGTTTCTATGAACTTTACGGATACAATTTAGATTTTTTTGTCTGCCTGTTTTGACTGCGTTTGAGCCTGTGGATTACTGAAGAAAACGCGCGAACAGAACTGAGGTTTTTGGATATAAAGAGACTTTATCGAAACAAAATGAACATTTATTGAGTAAATTAATGTCTTCTGAGTGCCACCATTAGAAGATCATCAAAGGTAAGGGATTAATTTTATCTCTTTCTGAGTTTTGTAACGCTTCTGCTTGGCTGGTTACTGTTTGTAATAATTTGTCAACTGGGCTATGTTCTCAAATAATCGTAAGGTATGCTTTCACCGTAAAGCATTTTTTTTAAAATCTGACACAGTGGTTGGATTCACAAGAAGTTAATCTTTAAACCTATGTAAAATATGTTTTGTTTTCTGAATTTTTATAATGAGTATTTCTGTATTTGAATTTGGAGCTCTGCAATCTCACTGGATGTTGGCCAGATGGGACGCTAGCGTCCCACATACCGTAGAGAGGTTAAGGTATTTCTGTTTGTTATTTTTAATACATTTGCTAACATTTCTAAAAACCTGCTTTTGCTTCATCATTATGGGGTATTGTGTGTATGTAACAGTATAGCTTCCGCACCTCTCCTCGCCCCAACCTGGGCTTGAACCAGGGACCCTCTGCACACATCAACAACTGACAGCCACGAAGCATCGTTACCCATCGCTCCACAAGAGCCACGGCCCTTGCAGAGCAAGGCGAACCACTACTTCAAGGTCTTAAAGCGAGTGACGTCACCGATTGAAACGCTATTAGCGCGCACCACCGCTAACTAGCTAGCCATTTCACATCGGTTACATGTACATTGATGAGGGAAAAAATATTTTATACATTTTAGAGTAAGGCTGTGACATAACAAAATTTGGAAAAAAGGGAAGGGGTCTGAATAGTTTCCGAATGCATTGTATGCAGAGTTACAACTTTACCACTCTGTCACAAAGTCAGCCTGCCTGCCAGGGTGTGATTCATTAGCTGGTCCCCACAGGGTCTTACCATTAAATAATGCAGTAAGGCATGAGATTAAATGACATCATTGAAAAGCATGGCCCAAATTAGATGCAGCACATATGCCCACAAGGCATAGGCGTAGCTTGGATTCATAGATATGAAAAAGGTCAATTCACTACCCATGATAAAGAATGTTCCAAGGGAAAAATGATGGAGGTACAGTAGCAGACACATTCTGTATCAATATTTGAACAAAATGCTAAGGATTCACACGAACACCATGCTGAGGCCAATTTGTACATGAGAAGCCTTCCAATGCAGAACTTCAGAAAAAACTTTCATTGAATAAAAATATCAAGTAGACTCCTATTAATGGTTAAATGCTTCCAATTATCAGACTAATTGACAATGCGAATGGGCACTAGTTTGTACTACATAAACACTGTTAAGGCCAGGTAGAGGGAATCCAGCCATGAGTCTGTATTTCTGAGAAATCCCCTCTCTCACAAAGACAGTTGCTGGCCTTTTCTGCAGAGCCAACACATTTCTCAAGGTGTAAAACATGGGGCATAATGGATGGGAGGCTGCTGACACTAAGAGAGCTGGTGACAAATGTTGATAATTGAAACGATGGGTAGTAACATGCCAGGGGACATGGTTGATGTGGTACAGGGGAATAACTGAAGCCCCCTGACACCACTGTATCTGGGCTTTGGTATCATACATGTTGTTTAATTAGGAAGAATCTATACAATTGGAGCATGTTATAATCTCCTCATGGATATCTGAAATGTGTTGAGTGATCCATTAGAATCTAATCTTAATCTAACTTTGTAGAACACTTAAGTTTCATTTCCCTCCACTGAGTAGGCCTTATTTATTTCCCTATGGTCCAAGTTGATGTGTTATTTTGTCATTAGACTTCTTTAATATGGCAGCTAGCTGTAGTCGTCTGTATTAGTGTAACTTACAACTGGAAGAGTAGGATGAAGTTGAAGGCATGGCTCATAGGCTTGCTGAGGAAGAGGAGCCCCAACACATGGAGATTAGGCTGTAGCTTCTCCTCCAGAGTCTGTCTGGCCGCGTCCTGCTGCAGGAGGCCCGTGTCTGAAACAGAGACGACAGGTTTCAGAAATCAAACCTCCCTGGGAGACAATGCTGTATTTCTGGGAGAAACAGCGATTCCTGGTGACAGGTCCATTTTGGAGAATAAGCGTGAGGGATAAATGCAGTTGGGAATGGTGCGGCTCAGTCAGCCGCTGAGAGCGTAATGGATGAGTGGTGCCATCCTTCAGCGCCGCCGAGGTCCGCAACACATCCCTCTCCATTGCCTCGCCATAGAAGACACACACTTTGATTCTGGGAGTACCTTCTCACTCCACTTTTATGTGGTAAATAATGAATCAGCAGAGAGATGAATGGGAGAGATAGAGAGAATGCAGCGAGAATGCAGTGAGATGAATACGGACAGATCAAAAAAGGAGGTGTTGAGGAGGAGGAGGTATATCAGATCACTGACAATAAGTCATAGCCTGATAATCCTTCTAGCAGCCTAACGGAATAGCAGATATGACAAAGCACATTGAAGAGTTATAACCCTGAATATGAACATAATGCCCGCTCATTCAAAATGTTTAGAAAGGCAAGGACTCCACCGTGCTCCAACTGATAATGCTTTGGGCCTTAACAGTAAGACTACAATGGCAGAGAGAGGAAGTGTGAGAAAGAGATAAAATAATATAGTGCAATATAATAAACTCATATCGCAGACACTCCAAGTGGCTCTTTAGAAATAAGTGCGTTTCTTTCAACACAACACTTGAACAGATTCAGGCATCTGTTTCTGCATGCAGATAAAACAAGCACACGCATCACAAAGCAGTCTCTACATATGGTTTTACTACATCTGGGTGAATGAGACATGAATGGCCACGGAATACAACATACTGTCATTCCTAATGGCACACAAGTTTGGAGACTCGTCTATTAAAATTACAAATAGCTCTCAAAATCAGTTGTGTCAGTCAGCCAGGAATCTCTATAATAAGTCTTTGGCAGCAGAATCAGATTCAATTTTGCACTGCGATAAGACTACTGTACCTCTAATGTAAGAATGAGAGGGGAATAGACTGCAGCAGCTAGAAGGCAATATCAGTCATTTCGCAGAAGAACCCATCTGCTATCCAACAGGACAGCCAAGTCATAAATATGAAGAGATGCAAGATCCCCCACACCTGTCACCCAACTCTCCCCAGCTTTGAGGGAACAGTGAAAGGAACACAAACATAATATTTCTCTGTACACAGCATTTAATGAGTGCTGAATGCAGTATGGTGCTAATGAGTTTGCATAAGCCGAGACATAACAGCCATTGTGGTCAGAGGTTCTTCCTCCTATTGGACAACAATTCAATGGCTAATCTTCAAGTAATATTACAGTATACTCCAAAGGCAGAACACAGCAGGATACAGAATTAGCTATTGATTTATTTTACACCTAGAGTGTCGTATAACTGTGTTTTTAAATGACAGTTATGATATTAGGGGCCTACTGTACGAAGAACTTTGGGAAATATCAGAGGAAGGTTTCTGGTCTCCCAGTGCTGTGATTCTTTGAAAGGATAAAGAGCATAATCTAATCCACCAGAAAATACTTAACAAATATTACAACAAATATTATGGTTAAACTCAAGTATAATAATTGATTAAAAAAAACTATATTTTGGGATAAAAAAAATTCAAAAGGTATAATGCAAATTATATCATAACTAGGACTGGTGGATTTATGTCAAACATGCAGCTAACAAAAATATATTGAAATGTCAGCTCTACTCAAAATTACAACCAAATAATTGCAGCATTACCGCAAAAATGGAAGAGGCAGGTTGAAGGGAGAGATAGTAAGGAACTTGTCTGTCGGCCCTGCATTAATGACCCAAATTGGCTAAATAAAATTGTGATAAATGAAAAAGTATACCAGTTTCATTTAAGAACCAAAAAATGTACAGCTGTGCCATATAGATTGCAAAATAGTTGGGAAGACATTTTCTGGATTCAAAACTTTTTCAATTTATATGATTATACAAAATTCTTGCAACCAATAGAATGTTATTTATAGTAACAGTCAAAAGTTTGGACACACCTACTCATTCCAGGTTTTTTTTTATTTTTATTTTTTACTATTTTCTACATTGTAGAATAATTGTGAAGACATCAAAACTATGAAATAACACACATGGAATCATGTAGTAACCAAAAAAGTGTTAGACAATTCAAAATATATGTTACATTTGAGATTCTTCAATGTAGCCACCCTTTGCCTTGATGAGGTACTCATTTTTGCAGCAATTCGACCATGAAGGCCTGAGTCACACAGTCTCCTCTGAACAGTTGATGTTATAATGTGTCTGTTACTTGAACTCTGTGAAGCATTTATTTGGGCTCCAATCTGAGGTGCAAATAGTTGCCGATTTATGAGGCTGGTAACTCTAATGAACCTATCCTCTGCAGCAGAGGTAACTCTGTGTCTTCCTTTCCTGTGGCGGTCCTCATGAGAGCCAGTTTCTGTCACACCCTGATCTGTGTCACCTGTCTTTGTGATTGTCTCCACCCTCCTCCAGGTGTTGCCCATCTTCCCCATTATCCCCTGTGTATTTCTACCTGTGTTGTCTGTTTGCCTTTTGCCAGTTCGTTTTGTTCGTGGAACCTACCAGCATTTTCTTTCCCTGCTCCTGTTTTCCAGTTTCCCGGTTCTGACCGTTCTGCCTGCCCTGACCCTGAACCTGCCTGTCGTCCTGTACCTTTGCCCCACTACTCTGGATTACCGACCTCTGCTTGACCTAACCCTGAGTCCGCCTGCTGTTCCAGTACCTTACACCCTCTCTGGATTATTGACCCCTGCCTGCCTTGACCTATCGTTTGCCTGCCCTTGTTTAAAGAACAAACGTTTGTTTCTTCAACACTGTCTGAACCTGGGTCATACCTTCAAATATAATAGTTTCATCATAACGCTTGATGGTTTTGCGACTGCACTTGAAGAAACGTTCAAAGTTCTTGAAATTTTCCACATTGACTGACCTTCATGTCTTAAAGTAGTGATGGACTGTCGTTTCTCTTTGCTTATAAAATTGCTATTTTTTGTATACCACCCCTACCTTGTCACATCACAACTGATTGGCTTAAATGCAATAAGGAAAGAAATTCCACAAATTAACTTTTAACAATGCATTCCACGTGACTACCTCAGAAGCTGGTTGAGAGAATGCAAAGAGTGTGCAAAGCTGTCATCAAGGCAAAGGGTGGCTACTTTGTTTAACAGTTTTTTGGTTACTACATTATTCCATATGTGTTACTTCATAGTTTTGATGTCTTCACTATTATTCTACAATGTAGAAAATTGTTTTAAAAAATCAAGAAAAAACCTGGAATGAGTAGGTGTGTCCAAACTTTTGACTGGTACTGTTTTTACAAAAATGTTTATGGGGGATTGGAAATGATTCAGACAATTACATTGATGGAAGTCACAATCTATCTTCAATATTGAAGCGCTGATCTACCCCCTAAAAAAATGGCATAATCTAACCAACAATAAAGACTTTGTAAATAATTCACCAGGCCAAACGTCAAAACTGAGTAAGTACACTGATGAAATGAACAACAACAAACGTGTAATGATTTTGAAGCTCAATAACATAACTGATCCCCCTTTCTCTATCAATAAAATCCAGAGGTCTGTTATACCTTCTCTATAACATAGCCCGTATAAAATGTGTTATAACTTCTCTTTAACATAGCCCGAATAAGATGTGTTTTAACTTCTCTATAACATGAGATAATTAATTTTGAACCTTTTCAGTTTTGCATTTGTTTTGATGTTTATCATGCAATGTCCCCGTGATGAATGGGATATCTGTGTTGTGCTTATTGGAATCCATTCTAAACCAGACAATATGTAACAGATAGCAGCTGCACATTTTTTTGCCCAGAGAAATCCATCTTTTTAATAGCTCTCTTATTAAATCCCAACAAGCTAACCTGTATACCAGGACCATGAGCGCGTAATTGAATCATGGAATATCAGGCCATTGCAAAAGCTATCAGATGACACTGTCAACCGGGCATATAAATTAAAGCAGCATCTAGCCAAAGGAAATACTGCTCTGGTCACATACGTGACAGTAATAAAGCAATTATTTAGCATTAGAGTTTTATTAAAAACTATATTAACAGGGATGTGTGATCAATTTCAAGCGTTTTATGACCATAATGGCAGGGCTAGCATGAAAGGCACCTTGGTCATGTGATATGATAGAAAGATTGCTCTACTTATCAGCACAATGAATAAGCTCAAATAACAAAAGGTAGAGAAAAAGGAAGCTAAAATGCAATGATTATCCTCGTTGAGTGTAAAATATAATTGATTTTGACCAAGATAATTGACATTGCCAAGATCATAAAATAGTTTGATTGACAAACACATTTAGAGACTCATCATAAAATCCCTTGAGAGGAGTGATCTACAATATTAGTACTTGACTCTTGAGTTTAGATCATTAGATACAGGCGCCATTACTATGTAAAAGAGGTGCATCAGTGGATATGTTTCCCTGGTGTAGTCAGGGACAGATAAGGCCACCTCCCTCACCCTGGAAAGCAGCAGAGATTCTGAAAAGCTTTCATAAACAAGCCTCAAGTTCCACACACTTTTTTCTGATAGGGCAGCCACTTTCCATCCCTCCATTCATCTTCATTAGCTGACTATTCCCTCCATCTCTTGTCCAAAATACTTAATGTTTGCCTCCATGGGGCCCCGGCCTACCCTGATTAGTTAGCGCTGATGCTGTTGGATTCCTGCCTGCGTCTTAATCCCCTCTGCTGATGTTCCTTGCTGCATTTCACACCAAAAACAATACAGCCACCATCTGTTTCAGGGACCCAGGCATTTCATGTGGTACACACTATCTCCTCACTAACTAATGACAAAAAAGCACACAAACAAATATATTCTCTATTAATTAGGGAACCAGTTACATTTAACACTATTAGACTGATTGTTAAAAGGAGAATCTCAGCTAACATGTAGGATCAGAGAGAACTGCTATCCTACTAGGTAGGTTAATGATGACGCAGGTCAGGATATTCCTCCACTTGCAGAATACTGTTTATAAAAATGTCATTTTCACTAATGTTATTTGGGCCTCACAGGAGAAATGCAATCTCAAAAGAGAGTATCAAACAATCTGGATCCGCACCAATTTCCAACAGCTGGGCACAATTAACAAGCATTATGTGATGGTGAGGTCCGGAAACCCCTGGAGATAAGCCCATGACTGACAAAGCAGAATGCAATGCAGCACTACATGTGGACAAATCAACTCCTTTATCTAACTGTGGATGGTTCCTGGATGTTCAGACTGAGCACAACAAAATGGTCAAACATGTTACATCAGTGCCTTCATAAAGTATTCAGACCCCTTTACTTTTTCAACATTTTGTGATGTTACAAAGTGGGCAGGGTTGGGTAGTAAAGGATTACAAAGAAACAGTAACTGTAATCCATTATGTTACCAGGAAAAATATTACTTTTAAATGATTACTTTTAAATTCAGAAAGGAGGTTTTCAAAAACATATCTTTGACACTTCTCTGTTTACCCTAGGACATTAAAATCAGCATTGGGAAAAGGTGCAAGTTTAAGTTTGTTCCACCTGAGTGAGTCTAAACACAAGTCAGAGACCACTATGATGACACTCCAAATGGGTTTAATGGATCGCGAAAAAAGAACAGGAATAGGCTTTTGTAGGCTACAGTCCAAGCTATGTCTTCCATTGGAGTGACTGCTGCCAGCATCCAAAGATTATGCAACTTGAATAAACACTTGGAGGTAAGGATGACAGCAGTGGTGTAGTCTACGACGAGATGATATCAGTAATTATTGATATCCACATAGAGCATTGATGTGAATAACACTGCTGCTCTCTCATATAGCTATTTGCACCTTACGGATTGTGGTTGTTGTGGATGGCTGTTCACAAATCTAAATGTGTATTTTAACCCAAAATTGGTTGAATTCAAGAAGTTTAAGCTGCCTATCAATCAATGTTTGTGAAACCAGTGGACAGCCAGTGAAAAATGTGCTCATACAACAGCTGAAGCAAAAGTGGGGCATTCATTGCTCAATCTAATTCATGCTGATAAATATTTTTTATCCATAGGCCTCATGAATACCTGTGAATAACTATGAAATAACACATATGGAATAATATAGTAACCAAAAAAGTGTTAAACAAATCAAAATATATTTTACATTTGAGATTCTTCGAAGTAGCCACCCATTGCCTTGACGACAGCTTTGCACACTCTTGGCATTCTCTCAACCAGCTTCATAAGGCAGTCACTTGGAATGCATTTCAAGTAACAGGTGTGCCTTGTTAAAAGTTCATTTGTGGAATTTCTTTCCTTCTTAATGTGTTTGAGTCATCAGTTGTTTCGTGACAAGATAGGGGGGGTATACAGAAGATAGCCCTATTTGGTAAAAGACCAAGTCCATTTTATGGCAAGAACAGCTCAAATGAGCAAAGAGAAACGACAGTCCATCATTACTTTAAGATGTGAAGGTCAATCAAGTGCAGTCGCAAAAACCATCAAGCGCTATGATGAAACTGGCTCTCATGAGGACCGCCAGAGGAAAGGAAAACCCAGAGTTACCTCTGCTGCAGAGCATAAGTTCAAATAATTGCTTCAAGGAGTTCAAGTAACAGACACATCTCAACATCAACTGTTCAGAGGAGACTGCGCGAATCAGGCCACGGTCGAATTGCTGCAAAGAAACCACTACTAAAGGACACCAATGAGAAGAAGAGACTTGCTTGGGCAAAGAAACACGAGCAATGGACATTAGACCGGTGGAAATCTATCCTTTTGTTCTGATGAGTCCAAATTTGAGATTCCAACTGCCGTGTCTTTGTGAGACGCAGAGTAGGTGAACGGATGACCGACGCATGTGTGGTTCCCACGGTGATGCATGGAGGAGGAAGTGTGATGGTGCTTTGCTGGTGACACGGTCAGTGATTTACTTAGAATTCAAGGCACACATAACCAGCATGGCTACCACAGCATTCTGCAGCGATACGCCATCCCATCTGGTTTGCTCTTAGTCCCACTATCATTTGTTTTTCAACAGGACAATGACCAAACACACCTCCAGGCTGTGTAAGGGCTATTTGACCAAGAAGGAGAGTGATGGAGTGCTGCATCAGATGACCTGGCCTCCACAATCCCCCGACATTACCCTAATTGAGATGGTTTGGTATGAGTTGGACTGCAGAGTGAAGGAAATGCAGCCAACGAGTGCTCAGCATATTTGGGAACTCCTTCTAGACTGTTGGAAAAGCATTCCAGGTGAAGCTGGTTGATAGTAGCCAAGAATGTGCAAAGTTGTCATCAAGGCAAAGGGTGACTACTTTGATGAATCTCAAATATAAAATATATATAACACTTTTTATATATATAACACTTTTTTGGTCACTACATGATTCCATATGTGTTGTTTCATAGTTTTGATGTATACACTATTATTCTACAATGTTGAAAACTGTAAAAATAAAGAAAAGCCCTGGAATGAGTGGTGTGTCTAAACTTTTGACTGGTACTGTATATGAAGATAAAAACACTAATATATCTTGATTACATAAGTATTCAACCCCATGAGTCATTACATGTTAGAATCACATTTGGCAGTGATTACAGCTGCAAATCTTTCTTGGTAAGTCTCTAAGAGCAAGTCTTTAATCTAAGAGCAAGTCTCTAATCTTTCTGGGTAAGTCTCTAAACTATCTAGAGGAGTAAAACAAGGTTGTCCACTATCGGCATATCTGTTTATTATTGCCATCGAAATGTTAGCTGCAAAGATTAGATCAAACAATAATATTAAGGGATTAGAAATCCGTGGCCTAAAAACTAAGGTGTCATTGTACGCTGATGATTCATGTTTTCTTTTAAAACCACAATTGGAGTCTCTCCACAGCCTCTTAGAGGATCTAGATACTTTTGCTATCCTCTCTGGATTAAAACCAAATTATGATAAATGTACCATATTATGTATTGGATCACTAGAAAATGCACATTTTACATTACCATGTAGTTTACCAATTAAATGGTCTGACGGAGATGTAGACATACTCAGTATACAAATCCCAAAGGAAAGAAATTATCTCACTCCAATAAATTTTTATAGAAAGTTAGCAAAAATAGATAAGATCTTGCTACCATGGAAAGGAACATACCTGTCTATTTGTGGAAAAATCACCCTGATTAACTCCTTAGTTATATCACAGTTTACCTATTTGCTTATGGTTTTGCCTACACTTAGTGACCTGCTTTTTAAATTATATGAACAAAAAATATTCAATTTTATTTGGAACGGCAAACCAGATAAAATATGAATTTGGTGGGCAGAAATTATAAAATATTAAAGCATTAGACCTCTCACTAAAGGCATCAGTCATACAAAAGTTATACTTAAATCCAAACTGGTTCTCTAGTCAATTGGTACGAATGTCTCATCCTATATTCAGGAAGGGCCTTTTCCCCTTTATTCAGATTACACCTGCTCACTTTCAGTTGTTTGAAAAGGAAATAATCTCCAAAATATCTTTCTTTTTTAAACAAGCCTTAGAAAGTTGGTTGCAATTTCAGTTTAATCCACCTGAAAGGACAGAACAAATAGTACAACAAATATTGTGGTTAAATTCAAATATACTAATTGATAAAAAAAACTGTATTTATCAAATACATTTTTAAAAAAGGTATACATTTAGTGAATGATATCATAAATAGGACTGGTGGAGTTATGTCGCACATGCAGCTAACACAGACATATGGAAATGTCTGCTCTACCCAAAATTACAACCAATTAATTGCAGCATTACCACAAAAATGGAAGAGGCAAGTAGAAGGGGAAAAAAGTAAGGAACTTGTATGTCGGTCCTGTAGTAAAGAACATAAATGGTTAAAGAAAAGTGTGATAAATAAAAACATATACCAATTTCATTTAAGGACCAAAAAACTGACAGCTGTACCATATAAATTGCAAAATAGTTGGGAAGAGATTTTCGATGTACCCATTCCATGGCACATGGTTTATGAATTGATACGCAGAACAACGCCGGAATCAAAACTTTGCATTTTTCAATATAAATTACTATACAAAATTATTGCAACTAATAGAATGTTATATATATATGGGGGATACAATCTTCCCAGCTCTGCAGATTCTGCTGTGAGGAGGCAGAGTCATTAGATCATTTATTTTGGCATTGTCCATATGTAGCTCATTTTTGGTCACAGTTCCAGGAATGGCTGAAGAATTTCAACATTTGCCTAGAACTAACACTACAGATAGCAATACTGGGTGATTTGAAAAGCCATAGTCAATCAATCAATAATATAATAATTATTTTAGCAAAAATGTTTATTTTTAATTTACAATCTGTAGAAGCTATGAGAATAGGAAGGTTCAAATATTTTGTGAAGAATCATAGCACAGTTGAAAAATATATGGCAAGTAGAAATCCGAAATGGATGATGTTGAGAGACAGATGGGAGGGGTTGAATGGAGCTGAAGGGTGGGACTAATATCAAGATAAACAATGTAAAGCATATTGGATCTGTAAAATGTATATAGGTTCGGAACTTTTGTGAAATAGCATAGTTACAAATAGAAATCAAACTGGATGGACATCAGAAATAGAGGAAGGACTAAGAACAAACAAGAGAACAATTGTAAGTAGACTGTGTCTGTATAATATGTATGGATTGAAGGTAGAAGCCGAAGTGTTTATTAGTTTACTCCAATTGGGGGATCGGCGGAAGGGTTTGCGGGGAATAATAATAAAGGTATATTCTTTAAAAAAGTATGTATGTCTATATAGGTATGTATATATGTGTATATATATGCATGCGTGTATGGATATATATATTTACCAAAAAATAAGGGGGATTGGAAATGATGCTCTAAGAGCTTCACATACCTGGACTGTTCAATATTTGCACATTTTTATTTTGTACAATTCTTCAAGCTCTGTCAAGTTGGTTGTTGATCATTGCTAGACAAATATTTTCAGGTCTGGCCATGCATTTATTTTTACTCATAAACTTATTTAGGCTTGCCATAACAAATGGGTTGAATATTTAATGACTAAAGACATTTTAGCTTTAAATTTTCCACTTTGACAGTATGGGGTACTGTGTGTAGGCCAGTGACACAACATCTCAATTGAATCCATTTTAAATTCAGGCTGTAAAACAACAAAATGTGGAAAAAGTCAAGAGGTGTGAATACTTTCTGAAGGCACTCTATCTGTACTGTTTGGGTGACCATTTGCAATGGTTTACCTGCTTCTTCCCCATCCTCCACCTCCTCTTCCTCCTCCTCTGTATTAGTGAGAACAGGCTCCTCCAATCCAACGTCTTGCATTAGAATTCGCTCTGTCTCTGTAGTCTGAAAAAACAAGGGTTTAATATCCTTTAGTTAAAAAAACATGACAATAAAACAGTGTTTGATATAGACTTTACCTTCAATGACTCAATCTGGACAACTTGGCATCGCTGGAGCAGGTCAACAAAGAGGTATATGAGGAGAGCCTGACAAGAAAAATGAAGGGAACAACTTGTGAATTCTAGGAAAGTGCATCCTCCTCACAACAAATAAACCATTATCCACTCTCCCAATGCCCTTAAAACCCACAATAACATCGACTGCTAGGCCAACAAATGGTCTCGGCTGATAGCGTTCTATCTGACCTGAGAATAGGTTTTATACCTACTTGAGCGATGTAAAAAATAAATATCATGACACAACATCAGCACAACAATATATCACAACATATGAACACATCCTGAAATTGAGCATCCAATTGAATGAAAGTTTGTAATCAAAATAAAATAACTGTCCTACAGTACCATGTGACCTACAATAAAATAATATTGTAGGTCACATGGTACTGTAGGACAGTCAGTTAAGAACAAATTCTTATTTACAATGACGGCCTACCCCAGCCAAACCCGGACGATGCTGGGCCAATTGTGCACCGCACTATGGGACTCCCAATCACGGCCGGATGTGATGCAGTCTGGATTTGAACCAGGGACTGTAGTGACGCCTCTTGCTCTGTGATGCAGTCCCTTCGACCACTGCACCACTCGGGAGCACTCATATAGTACAATGGCGCTAAGCTTACACAGTACTTACATGGCCATTATGTTCCAGTTAAACAACATCAAACTCACCTGCACAAAGAAACCAATTATAAAGGAGACCAGGAAAGGCACGAGTCCTGCATGTGCTATTGTGACAGGAAGTCCTGCAATATATTGTACATCATTTCAGTTATAAAAGTACATAGTTACAAAAATAATCATGAACAGTCTATAATTTATCACTGAAATCATCATTTTTCATTTAGATATATCAAATTCAGTGGAGGCTGCTGAGGGGAGGATGGCTCATAATAATGGCTGGAACGGAGTTAATGGAATGGTATCAAACACATGGAAACCATGTGTTGGATGTATTCGATACCATTCCACTGATACCTCCCCAATTAAGGTGCCACCAACCTCCTGTGATAGAATTTGATTTGAATATGATTTTATATATTTGATACCCTACAGGTCATAAACCGCTGTATGAATAATTTCGCAAAAGACAATACGTTCTGTTCATAAATAGAATATGACTCTGGTACAACCAATGACTGTATATATGGATGGACAAAGCCTTCGATCATCATTCATTCCTATGTGAGAACTCAATAGCACATTGAAGCCAAATGAAGTCAGTTAAGATGGCGTCTCATGGAGACATAACATGCATAGTTTGAGCTACTCCCGGAAGTGACGTTGCAGGCTAGCTCAGTTGTGCCCCGCCCCCTCTCAATGAGTAACTCAAATTGAAGGCCAACCGGGGTACTGCAGGCTCACATTAATTATCCTTATCTTCTTCTGTGTGTGATTTTCAAATAATTAGTTCGACATACATCTGGTGTTTTAAAAGCAATTATTGGTACCATTATTCTCTAATAAACATTTTTTTATTTACACGAAGATTGACCACGAAATTTGACATTTTTCCATTCACTATAATTGGGATCCTGTTTTCTGCTAACAATACCTGCAGTACCGCGGTCTGCCTTGAACATCTGTGGCAACAATTACTGAGGCAGACGTTCCACCCTGAATACAACTCACCTAAGATTCCAGTTCCCAGTATCGTTGCAATTGACATAAAATCTAGAAAAATGTGAGACAGAGAAGTTACACATGAATCCTAACTTGAGATAGCCTATATGTTCATAACTCTTCATGCAAACCTGCCATTGACATCAATACATGATTTACATGAATGTTTCATTCGTATTTAGAGTATTTGTCCAAACTCCTTTCATATTTACTTTAACAATAGGTGGGATTGACCCAACATGACAAACTATCATGTCCAATAAGGCAAGGGGCAAAACTACAAATTGTCTACCCTAGTGTCTGTAAATAAACAAGCAGTTATAGACTATCTATTGACATGGTGCACAAGGTTGTTCATAAATATTTCAGATCCCGGTAGATAAAGGTATATTCATTACATCTAGCAGCACCTGCTGGTGCATCCTGCCCTGGGCTATTCAATCCCCAGATGGGCATGTGCAAACCTCAGGTTAGAAACTCATAACAGACAAGTTACAGAAATGCTTGCAGAACTTATTATTATTTATTGCCATAAATAAATAAAACGTACATGGATATACAACGTACATTTTCATGTTAGAAAAAAATGTGTAAATTATTTTGGGTCGTTCTTGGCCTGACATCCTTTTCATCAAACTGTTATTACGTTTTCATCATCATCACATCCTGCTTAATATTCTCACATCTACAATTTGGATTCACACATATGGTCGTTTATAACTACAAATGATGTGTCATCAGTCTCTTTATGTCCTTTTACTTTCAGCTGTTGTAAGTGCGACTTAAAAATGACACTCCCTGAAAGACAAGAAGCTTGAATACAATAAGAGCTGCATTTCCAAACCCACCATAATGGAGGTTTAATGACAATGAAATTAGCTGCATTGGAATGATCTAATCTCAGTCAGTGTGTGTAAAATTGTGTTTCATATGTGTTTAATATTAATCTCTAAGGTTTTAGCTACAGTGACTGTAAAAAATAAAAAACCTATGAGCTTTATGAATCGCCTTTGTTATGGTCCGTCTAGGCTAGCCTACGCATGATGAGGAGCCACGAAAACGTACTGAAATGGCCAGGAACAAGCTCCAGTGCGCATCAGCATCCAGTAGGGTTGTGCAGTGGCATGATGATTTCACAGACCAGCAGTATGTTTTTAGCGAGTGCTTTCCTACATTTACCACAACCTATTTGACTGAGCGTACAAAGTGAAGTTTGAATTAGTGAAATGGACCAGGTGCATTCATGCTATTTAATTGTCTGTCGGCGTGGGGTGAAATTATCACGGAAAAACATCCTGTCGCGGTTTTCAACATCCATTCAAATGCTGCTTTTTTTTCTGATACTCACAGCACTGCAGGTAAATTAATCTCAATTTCCAGGGTTTATCCTGGTTTTTCCGCGTAATTTTGATGGACATAGTCGTGACATGGCGCTCAGAAATGGGATATGGGCTTTGAAATATTTCTTCTGCGGCGGTCGCCATCATTTCGTCGTCGTCCTCCTATCCGTACTAAATCCACTGCACCTGGGATCAGAGCAGTGGTAAAGCGCGTGCGCGGGGGATGTTTGCTACCAAGCGCATCCGTATGTAAATAGGAAACCTTTTTGTGGTATAATTGAGACATGTTGATAAGGAATACGACATTACATTTACCAAGGCGGTCTAGTGGTGTATACACTGGGTGAAAATCCTAAAATTATAACATCAATTAGGTAGGCTACATAGTTTACCACTTCCAATACCATGGACAGCGACGCCATACCGGATAATCTAATATTCGGTTAACACAGTGAAACTACGCTTGGGGGAAATTTGAGACCATTTCGGTGGTCTCTGGAGATCTTTCATTGAATTATGCTGGAAATTGTCATAAATACTGTCGGTTAATTCCGTTTTCATCAAATACATGAGCAGAAAGATAACGGATCATGAAGGTTACTTTTAAACCTCCCTTTTATTAGACATGGGGAGTAAATTATAGCATATTTCACATAGAATATTTACAACATACTAAAAAACGTGTAATATCATACCAAGGGAGTTATCAAGAGACGCGTTGGACTTTTACCAATACCAAACCATTCATTCCCAATAATTGAGGAATTGTATAGTATTAACAAAAATATTTCACAACTGTGATGAATGAATTCAGTTAATAATGCATTACACTAAAACTGAAACTAAACTATTTCCATGTAGATGTCAACCATTTCATGTATTCCTTCATTGGATAAACAGACTTACAGCCTACATAATAATACAACTAAGCACTTCCTCAAACTGCCATTTTCCTATAACACCGTTGATGATGGCAGTCATTTTTGGCAGTTATTTCCAATGTCTTTAAAACTCTTTAACATATAAAATACTGTAAAAGAACAACAAGATCATGCCAATGTAGCGTTTATTGCATATGATACCAATGACATGGGGATTCAATACATGATAGTTCCGGCTTGACCAGCTATATTAAGATACATTTAAAGAAACAAATCCCAAAGGAATTTCAAGTGGCCAAAACCCTGATACCTATTACTTAAGAGACTAAAGACATGATCACAATTTACAACAATATAAGACTGGGTAAACTCACAATCAAGATGCTTAGTGCAAATACATGCAATATTCATGCAAGTCAATGCAGTATTTCATGTAACACATCATGCAACACATCTAACTTGTGCAATATTATATGATTGTACAAAGCATCACATAAATAACTGTACAATTGAAGACATTTGATATAGCCTATTTGAAGCTCATGGTCCAACTAAAAGCTACTATATTCGGAGGTACAGTAAGAGCATAACAATCTGCCATTTCATACTACATACTACAGTGAATGATGGAACTACTTCCATACTTACCATGCTTCCAGATAACTCATACCAAAGGCTTGTTGCTGTTACCTTATAAAACCTTTGCTTATGTAACAAAAAAACATTCACCTGTTCACCTGTTATAAAGGGCATTTTATATGCTACTATGCATGAACAATGTCAACTTCTTAATGATAAAATAAATTAATACAAATCCTGTAATAAAGTTATGTAATGGTCCTCCGAAGAAGTCCGAAGAAGATTATTAATTGACCAATTTGAAGGAATGAGACAACTGGCTTTTTATAATTTCTTATTATTTTCATGCCACTAAAAATGTAGTAGGCCTACTGTTGTTGAATTAATCCTAAACTAATAGGGTTTTATACAGCACACACTTCATTTTTGGTATCGAAATCAAACAGATTCCTCTATTCAAGCAAAATAACAATGTACACATGTACTATTGACATCAGCCGAAGAACCTTTCTTAAAGCATTCATGATTTTCAAATAAAGGCACGTACATCATTTAAAGCTTAGCTAATATTGTAGTCCCTGAATGAAGTGTTCCTAAATAGCCATTCCATTTCTTTTGAAAAGTTAAGTCAAGTACAATTTCTTTAACAAAATATCATTAAATCCTTATTATGAATTCCAGTGACCTTTATATCACAAATTTGTAAAAACGTTATCAAAAACACAATCACTAGTGCAAATGTCTTATAATGATGACAATAATGATGATGGACAAAGGATTACTAATTGTAATTGATTACTCCTATTGGCATAGGAGACTTTTGGAGACAGTTCCACTACCTTCAAAATCAACATTTATCCTTGAGATGGACACAACAGCATTACATAACCCTGCAATTAAGAAAATATCACTTAAACCCTCAAAAAATAAGCAAAACAAATGACGTAAATTGCAATATGCAGGTTGTCATTTATTGGTATGAATGATGTACTGGAGGCCGCTCTGAAGGGTAGTCACTAGCTGGCACAGCCACAATGTAATAAAATCTGATTTAAAACATAACCCTAACCACACTGCTAACCTTATGCCTAACCCTAGCCCTAAATTAAGACCAAAAAGTGATTTAAAAAAAAATATAATAATTTGTACGATATAATATAGACAATCTTGACTTTGCCTCAAGCCCTTGTAGTGGAAATCGCTCAGCGCTGCCTCAGACAAGATTCATCCCAATGAATGTCAACGCTCATGCAAAAATAACACATGAAGTCTACCATGAACAAAGCATAACAAATAAGTTAAGTCAAATAACAGCTACTGTAATACTACACATTTCATCCTTACTGTATGTACAAATAGGGAAAGTGAGGTTTGTTTTGTCGACAACCACACTACTCTTGTCCGTTGGTATTGCCATTGCTTCTATATCAAAGTATTGCAGAGACTTGCCTGTTTTTAATAACATTGATCATTGGAGGACTCCAAGTAATTCACAGTTATTAGAAAAATACGGATATCACATTTCACTTTGGGTGCGAGACATTATCAAAGATGAATTATTATTTTTCAATACATCAAAGTAGAAGAAAAAAAAACATCCAATCAAAGCACACATCTGGTAGAGAGCACTTTACTGTGCTGGTTATTGGATTCAATCATATGGTGCATGAGACACTGAAAAATAGAATCATACAAAATGCAGTTTTCAGGGACTTCAAATCAAATTTAAGCATCCTTAAAGCCAGCTTGGGTCTGCAGTCAAGACGGTAATGCGTATGACTAGTATAAGAAGTACGGTTGAGCATGTCAACTGTCAAAACAGGCCATGTCACACCACTGTCACTGTTTACCTCACCAATCATGCCTCTGTAAATATAGCTAATTTCTCACACACTTACTATTCTCCTCTGCTCTGTCATAGATACACATTTGCCTTGCCTGTAGAAAATCACAAGGAACAATGAGAGCAGAACAGAGGGTTGTTGTGCTTTCAGCAGAACTAAGAGCATGGAATGGTGTCATACTGTATGTTTTGTTTGAATGTTTAGACAGAGGCAGAGATTGTTCAATAGGGCATATGAGCATAAACACATCCAGCTGGCCTTATAGTGTTTATCCACTCGTGTAAAAACATGCTGTAGTCAATGACGCATTACTCACTTCAAAATGCATGTTTATCTATCAAGCTCTGCGTGGTTGTGAATCGCTCTGTCTTGTAGATTTAGCTCACTCCTGTGTTCCAGTGTTTCTTCACGTTCTCAGTTTATACGTGCCTGCCTGTCTGGCGATGTTCCAGACAGCCAGACAGACATGTATAAATGAGGCATTAGGACATCTTGGATAGCCCAGCACTTTCATTGACAGCCAGAAGGATCTAGAAGAAATCAACATTGCTTATTGAACGTTTCGTAAACCTGAACACAGTAGGCGCTCAAGAAGAGTAGTGCAAGAAGGGGTCCCGGTCTCTTCATATTGCTTTAGTGTGATCTCTTTGTAAAAAAAAAAAAAGTGCCACACTTCATTGTGCAGAGTGAACTTAGGTATCTGAGGCACGTATGCAGATACCATTGGTCTAGGCAGTGCAGCCATACAGTGCCTCTAACCTTGGCTGATTGGATTCGTTGGGTCAATTTGTGTCATCTGGACTGTTTTCAAAGAGGTCAAGCCCACAGCGAATGAGTTTTTCAGCTGAATTGATGGCGTTTATTATCAGTGACAGAGACTTGTTTACAGCGTTGTGTTTTAGTGGATCCAGGGGGTACTTCAGTATGGAGAACTGGGGGACCTTCCCATTCAGACTGTATAACAGGTTCCTGGATCACAGGGGAACAAACAGACCACGGGTAAGTATTCACATTCACTAACTGCTGATTTTCCTGTAAAAAAAAAACCTCTTCATTAATAATACCTACTGTATAATTGCTTGACACTGTAAGATATATTGTACATACAAAATGATCTTGTCACACCCTGTTTTCTGTCAAATATAGGTTACACAATACTGTTGGAAACACAAAACCTTCCCTGTCTATCTATCTGTTTCTCCATCTTTCACACATCCCCTTGGCGCCATCTGGACACAGTAGCAAGAATCAATCTAATTTAGAATCTCAAAACTAAACAGCAGTCAGATACATTTCATGCTACAGGCCATGGTGTAGTCATTTGTAGGTAAAAAATGAGCAGCTTTTGGATCGTTCCTCTTCATGCGTCTGAATCGCACATTGATTTCTTTGGAAGCTGGCTGCACAGACCCTAAGCAGAATAAATAAGGCAATTCTTCATATGTAAACAGGTTAGCCTGCCATCATGACCTTCAGGCTTGAGTTTATACAGTGATTAAGCTCCTCTTTTCTGTGGATGAGAAACACTTTTTAACTTTCAGGTCCCTTTGAGGCTGACTGAGGAATAATTAGAGAACCATTTTGTGTTCCCCTAAAAGGTATGGTTGAGCTTCATTCATGTGAATAAATTAGACTACCCCCCCAGGGCCTAGGATAGGCTGTTGATTGAAGAGTGAACTACTGCATAGGGTCTCATGCAGAACTTGATCCATCTCTCAAGGCCACTCATGCTGCAGTGCCAAGGACAAGCGAGTTCACTAAAGTTCTTATAACTTGTGTCTTTCTGAAATTTCAACATGATGTTGTAGTAATAAAAATGTGAACATCAATTGGTTCTCACTTTACATACATGCACCCACATACACATACATAATATGTTAGCCCTCAATACTATTTCTTGCCCTTGACCAGGCGCTTACTTTTATACTGTAGGACAAAGCAGTTTTGAATTGTAAGGCATTCTTGTTGTCAGAAAGGCTGCATGGTGAAATCCCTCCAAGTGTAAGGATATCTAATATTGATCTCAAGTCCCTTGTAACCCTGCATACTCCTGCACAACAGAACAAACTAGGTTTAACTACACTAGTCTGTTCCCCCGGTGTCAGTCACAGAACATCAATTCCTTGCTGACAGCATGAAGACGTTTGTTTTAGCCACTCTCTCAAGCCTTACAGAGTGCTTTTTAATGCCATCCATCTCCTCTGTCTCAGCCTGGTCAAATAATTCACAGCTGTCTCCAATGCCTTTACAGTGCTTTGGGGGATACCAGATTGACAGTACAGTATTGTATGTATCAGTATCCGTTTCCTAGTAATCATAATTTAATAATAAGTCAGTCTGAACCGTTATCAAATCTTTGATTGCATTTGACAGGAATTGGTTATTTACGAAACCTGAGGTGAGGAAGTTCAGCTCATCCTTTTCACTATGAGCTTCCTGGCATGCTGTTTCTGTTTCCTCTCCTCTAACTATTAGGAACAGCTACGTTTCTCAGCTACGTTTCTCAGCTGCTGTTTCTGTTTCCTCTCCTCTAACTATTAGGAACAGCTACGTTTCTCAGCTACGTTTCTCAGCTGCTGTTTCTGTTTCCTCTCCTCTAACTATTAGGAACAGCTACGTTTCTCAGCTACGTTTCTCAGCTGCTGTTCCTGTTTCCTCTCCTCTAACTATTAGGAACAGCTATGTTTCTCAGCTACGTTTCTCTCAGACAAAGGGCATGAATTCCCATTAGCGGTTTGGGTAATAAGTGTACACACAGCACAGTGGGGAAACAGAGGGGCCAGTCAGTTGGGACTAATTCCCAGCAGTAACAGGGAGTGTGCTCAGAGTGCGGTAATGACTAGATATTGGCTTGTAAGGGCCCAGAGCACCTGATCTATTTCATACACCTTGATTTAATTTAAAGTCACATCACACCAGGATATGCTGATAACCATCTGATTACAATCACATGTCACTTTGACAACTGCAGTTTCTCGTATGGTATACCCGGTGTCTGTACGAAGTAATTAAACAACAACAACACGATTGGTGGGAGTCAGACAGGTTCAACACTCACAGGAAAAAAGTATTGCAATTCCCATGGTCAGCACAGGGAATTGGGAATATGTATACTATATATCTATCTATGTATGTTGATTAGTCACCTCTTGTTATAGCTCTGTGTCATGTAGCATCTCACCTGACCTATCATCCTCATGCAAATTACAGTAATGCCATGAACATTCTAATGCATCTGAAATCTTTCCCTCCACACAAACCATGACCCACCTATCAGCACAATAGCTCCCCTATCTACTGTACTGTATATGCTCCACCAATATAAATGTACTCCTGTTTTATTTATCTGTTATTTTACCAGGTAAGTTGACCTGGGGAATAGTTACAGGGGAAAGGAGGGGGATGAATGAGCCAATTGTAAACTGGGGATTATTAGGTGACCATGATGGTTTGAGGGCCAGATTGGGAATTTAGCCTGGACACGAGGGTTAACACCCCTACTCTTACGATAAGTGCCATGGGATCTTTAATGACCTCAGAGAGTCAGGACATCCGTTTAACGTCCCATCTGAAAGACGGCACCCGACACAGGGCAGTGTCCCCAATCACTGCCCTGGGGTATTGGGGTATTTTTTAGACCAGAGGAAAGAGTGCCTCCTACTGGCCCTCCAACACCACTTCCAGAAGCATCTGCTCTCCCATCCAGGGACTGACCAGGACCAACCCTGCTTAACTTCAGAAGCAAGCCAGCAGTGGTATGCAGGGTGGTATGCTGCTGTGCAAGGCTGACGTCAAACCCAGCATCACCAAGTCTCCCAGCCCCGTCTCCAGCTCTAGAGGCAGTAGGATGGGAGTCATTATACTGCCTTTTGTAGGATTAGACTGATCTAAAGCTAGTAAAACCACAGTGGTTAGCTCAGTTAATTACATTCAGACAAAACAAAGAAATAGACAAATGTAGATTGTGGCATGTACTGTAGATTTCAGAGAAAAGGATACTTCGTTATTATGGAGCCAATTAAACAGCAATTTTTCTTGAGGATTATTGAACAGTTGAATTCAATTTTTGTGCTTTGGTTCTAATGGCAGCTTAGTGCAATTAGATGTGCATTCAAATTATAACAACAAACATTACATTACACTACAACTGTGCTGGCTCTCAGGGAGGCAGACCCATTCATGGAAAACTAGCTAGCTAAAGGTAATTATAGAGATTCACAGTGATGTGCAGTCGGTAATGTTCCTCGCTGGTCTTCATTCAATAAGAAACAATGGTGCACACTAATCACACTCAATAGATGGGCTCCAGGTGGATTGAAAAGTGACTTCATAAAAAGTGTAAAATGTATAGTTCCCATGGTCACCATTATTGACTTAATTGACTAATCACAATTAATAGATCGTGTTTAATGAATGCCACAAGGCATTTGAGAGCTTTGTAATTAGCTAGCATATTGTGCCCAGATTTTCAAAGCAGCTCACACCCTTACCTTCACAAAATGTCCTCAGGTAATATGGTATGCTAGCCTAGCACATACAGTACAATCTGATCCACCTACCTGTAGACACCTGGAGGGGGCTGGGGGACCATGAAGCTCTTCTCCAGGTCCCGGAGCACGTCGTTCAGCATGCGGACATGGGAGGGGTCCCTCTCCTTGGGGTCATTGGCTGGACGCATGGTCTCAGACTGGAGGAAGGCTGAGCTCTCTCTGAGGGAGGCAGCTGCTGCCAGCAGTCTGGGGGTCCTCAGGGGATCATCTATAGTACATCAACACAGACACAGGGCAGGGATTGGCTGTTACGGGTAAAAGGTGGAGGTGGACAATGTTTGGTTGGCTAAAATCTAAGAAACCTCTCTTACACTACTGCAACTACCTTCAATATCCTTATCCCTAGCCCAATCTCACCACTCAATTACAACAAAGTAAAACTGGTTCAGAACTATTTTCGATTCATCTTGCTCTGTGCTTGCCACAAAACCAGATATGGGTCTGTTAGTCAGAGTCTTACAACAGCCAGAACCAATTGGACATTAAGGCAACGTCACTGCTTAGAGTCGACATATCAGTAGAACATTCAATTATTCAGTAGTAATTAAAGATTCATTAAAAAGCCCCCCCTGCCATGTATGTAGGGATACTCTAATTGACAGTGTCACTAATTACAACTTATTCAGAGAATGATATGCTCATTAGAAAATAAAAACAAAGCGACACATTTACATGTGTCATTATGAATAAATTACATTTTGGTTAATTATGTGACCATATTTACAGTGTTACATAATGACCATCAGGTTAGATTGCACTGCTCACCATTTATGAGTTACATTCATACTATATGAACAGCATGATATGGCTGCTTCTTAGGCATTAAATTATAGACCTCCAAAAATGCACTGTCCTCAGCTGTCACCTGTACAGACATGTTTCTCTTGCTCTGTTTTTAAATCAGGTCAACAACATTTGTGGATGGCTGAAAAAATGATGTGCCGATTATTACATTCAAATGAATTGGTTTGTCCCTTACAAAGAAACATATTTGTTATAAAAACGTTGGCCTCAATATTTCTGTAACACATATGAAATATCAGGTTAACATTTGTTGTTTCAACACTATATGCATGAATCCTCGTCAAGCACTAGAGAGAAAAACATGGGAAATATCAATGTCACAACATGTCTAAATAGCGTTTGCTAATAAGCTAGTCGCCACATTGAACGTTTTCCGTTCCATTATGCCTAAGTGAAAATAACCTTGACTGTGGCCGTGTGCTGCATGCTTATATGTGGCTCCATTAAAGCCTGTTTTTTTCTCCATTTCACTTCTCTTTGGTGTTTGTTAGATGAGAGCAAGGATGGGGCATGGCATTGAGTGGGAGAGTCACAGGAGAATATGTACACCATGCAACTACTCAGGGAATAAAGGAGAGAAAAGACAGGATAAAAATACCCAAAGAAAGCTGTTCCCTTCTACAAATGTAAATGTCTTTCTCCCTACTGAGGGAATAGGAGTTATGAAATATGTGGGAGGATTGCTGTAATCTATCACACATTCTGACATGGAGGGACGTGGAGGGACGATTCTGTTGGCATAGACCCTGCTGAGATTTGATGGAGAGAACTTAACACAACTCAGGAAGCCACCTTTAAAAATGTTTGGCACGCACACACGCATACACACACACACATGCACACGCACACGTGCACGCACACACACCATTTTCTCCTTTTCTAGAACTGATTGGCTTCAAAGTGCAGCTACTGTACTTCTGAAAAAAATGCAAGTTACCAAATTGTTCATTTTGAATAAAAAGTGAACAAAATATTTTGAAGGTTTCAATTAGCCATGCCTGTTTGATCTCAGACAATCCATTACTCGTCCTCATGAATAGTGCAATTTTATGTGGTGTCTAAAAATCCATTTACTGTTCCAATCCCAAAACAGCATGAGGCTGGGCTAAAATCCAGGGATCAACCCATCAAATTATTTATTTACCTCTCTCCCATCTCCCTTCTTTATTTTTAACCACAAAGATAAAAGCATTCTATATTTAATTCAACCTGTTTGCGACCGGGCTTCTAAAGGCATTAGTTCCCTGACCCTGCGACCGGAGAGACCATGGCCAGGTAATCATTCCATCTCAATCACAGAGCCGCCTCGTTTGTGGACATTAGTCTTGGATAAAGAAGTGGAACCGCAGTGCTTACCACAATGAGGCATCATGAGTAAGTTATACATATCAGTGTTTCACAGTCTAAGCAGCTGTCTGCAATGCAGAGTGAATTGCGAGATAGAAACCTAATTTGTGGTTTAAATGCTTACTGGCCATGATGAGAATCCACTGTATCAACAGATTCTCTACAGTACCATGGCTGTATGAGCACCACATGTATGAGCACTGTATGAGCACCACAAAATGTTAACTCAGTGTAAAATGGTACCTTCAATCAAATACAGAATGACAAAAATATGGAAAAGGAAGTGTTATACCTTTTGTGTGAAATTATTACAATAACGGAAACTACCTTAAAGTAATCAAATATTTGAAACCAAATGATACAGCCTTTCTAATCATGCACGGTGCACCACCTGTGTGTAATTCAGTAGACAGTGACTATGCAGAGCAATGGGAATATGGTTGAGCTGATATATAACTACTAGGACACAGTTTTATGGACACTGAGCCAGAAGAGACAAGATTATGTGGTGATTATGCACCTCACCTGTCCTACGCTCGCTCTGTCTGCATGAATATTTAACATTACAACCAAATTACACCTCTGATGCACAAGGTCAGGATGAGGGTGGGATGTCCCATTTATCAATTGCTTCTACAAGTCCATAAGAGGTGACAGTAAAGTAAACCAACGAGGTCTGTAAGTCTGCATTATCATTAATTGCTTTTAAAGTATAGGCTATATCCAATTCTAACTTCCTTTAAAAATACATGGAGCCTTTGGGAGGGAGGGAGGGAGGGAGGGAGGGAGGGAGGGAGGGAGGGAGGGAAAACCCAAGCTCTTGGATTGTTTGTTGAAGTAGTGGTGAGATGAAATACCACTTCTTGGCTTTGTCAAATGTTCATTCTCATCCTGTGTGACATAACAGAACTCAGGTCTGAGACGAAAGAGGCAGTCGAGTCCAAGGCTGGCGAAAAGAAAGATGACCCGGCCAGGATTTACATTTTTACAAATGCAAAAATCAAGGTCACTTGGCATTGGACTCATCAGGCGTGATAGAGGCGATCGATATGTCCACCTAAACAGATGATCTGCCTCTAAATCATTCTTATGGGAGAGAGAGAGAGAGAGAGAAGGAGAGAGAGAAGGAGGGAGAGGAGGAGAGGGGGACCTGCTGTGGCCTGGTGCTGGCTGGCTGGCTGGCTGGCTGGGTGGGTGGGTGGGTGGGTGGACTGCAGATATGAGTTATGTCACTGCATAGACCCACGTGGCTCAGCAAACAACCAGAGCACCAATAGATGCTTCATTCACTTCACTCCAATGTGGGTATTGCACAATAGTTACATTGTTCATTGTTGTTTTGTCATGCATGTTTGATTCAGTCGAAGATAATAACATAGTAGTACAAATTCAATGATAGCTGAAAAAGTCCTTCATTCATGCAATATCATGAAACGCCAAAGGATAGAATAAACAAGATTGTGTCTTACCTTTGAGTTTATCCTGGACATCCAGGGCGATATCAAGAGGATAGAATGGAAGTACTGGATCATTGACGAGTCGAAGAATGACCTCTGCTGTCATCTAGATAAACAGCAGAACACAGTTTAAAGCCTGTAGTACTGGATCCAAACACAGTTAAATGTGTTACAAATTACTTCTTGAGTGAATCCCATGGTGAATACTACTCATAAAATAATAAAGTATGTTGTTGTTGCATTTGTGGTTGTTGTTGTTGTTGTTTTCCTCCCTGCAAGAAACAGTGTGCTCATCAATGCACTGAACCAGAACTGTTAGTTGAATAATATCCTTTACCAGCTTTAGACTGCCATTGCCAATCTACTCATTGATTTGGTTTCACTCTCAGTTGGTAGCTTTCTAAGCCCTCTGCATTGGATGCAACAAGGCAACACATTGTTCCATATCTTGCTCCATATCTAGACAGAATTCAATACTCGCACGGCTGACCTCCACCCTACCTAATCAACCTTTACTGAGCAACGCAAATCCCACAGAGTATTACATAGACTGATATCAGAGGTGCACTCAGTCAGTCAGTCAGCATTCTGCATGTCATCCATTGGTCGACCCAGTCCAGCAGAATGCAGGGAATGAGAAAAGGTCACTTATCAGCAGTGGCCTTAGCAGAGAAAAGCAATTGGCCCACTTCTTTGTGAGGAGTCTGTTAGACGCTGACCCCAGTTAGTGTGCTCAGTGACATAGACACCTGTGATGGGTGCTGAGGGTTACTGTTTCCCCCGGCCAGCCCCCAGGGTCACCCAGGCTGGGGACAGCCAGGCCACTGACCCCCTCTCTATGGGTGGTCCATAGACCCAGGCTGGCACCACAGACCTCTGTCTTCAGTCCACGTTACTGGGGATAACTAGAGGCTGGACACACTCCCCACTCTGGGCTGGACCTCTGGAACCATGACTGTGGGGCATAGAAGATTGGAAGCTGTAGCTAAACACAATGTGTTTACATTTGAGCTACTAGACTATTGTTGAACGATTGTTGTAAAGAAAATCTCAAATGACACTTGTATTTTACTACTGTATACTACCCAGGTTGGTGTTTTAACATTCTAGTCGAGTATTCCTATTTTATAGCACTTTTCTGGTGTTTATTAAATTACCTACAGTGTACGTTCTGTAGGCTGCTGGGAAATCAATCACAGAGGGAAAAGATTAGACCATTGATTTGAGTGAAGTGAGAAATAAGTATACATCAAGCCTGTTTAATGTTCCAGACAGAAAAGACCACTGATTTCTTATTTATGGCCTTGTTTTTGGATCCTCGCTCTACGGATGGCAGAACAAAAGCATACAACATAAAGAAGGGAAAAGAAAGGTGAAGGAACAAAATATGACAATGTGAAGGTCCTGGAAGATAGCAGACCAAACCAGCTGGTTACATGTCCAGTCCTTTCCACCACACTTTCAGAAAAGTGAAATACACTAGTGCGTGACTTCATTATTCTTCCACATTAATATTTTGGGGTAGGTTAGTGATTATACAGTATTTGAAAACAGAGAATTTGACATTCTTTCCCAATATAAAAAAAACAGCCTAACTTATTCATTGGAATGCTAACATCAGTGATGCAGGCAGTCTGGAATAATATTTTTTATCAATGATCCCATATTGGCCCCAAAATATCGTTACTAAATATGAATGTCAATGACAGACCAGTTGAATGCTCTAAATTTCCTTCATAAAATGTAGATATAGGTTGAAATCCCAATTAGGTCCACTTCATTTGACCTAACTTTATTATTGTATTTGCACCAGGTTAACACGGCGGCCTGTCCTTTCCACTCTCCTGCCTCCCTTCGAGTCTCCCCTCCAGCGCTGAGTGAGATTGCTTACCTGCCCCTGAGAAGCTGTCAGTTTGTCTGTACTGGGGGTTTTAAATCCTGCCTGCCTTTCTCTCCGGGACATGGCCAGGCACTGCAGGGCTTTGTGGGGGAATATATTTGTGTACATTACAGAGTAGGAGAAAGAGGTCGAGGAGGAGGAGGCCAGGCAGAGGGAGGAAGCACACTGTGGTTATTGACAGCAGAGGGCTCCCTAGGAGAAGCTTGCAGAGGACCATGCTAATTCACAGCAGAGGAGACAGGACCAATAAAGCTCAGAGCTCAGCTACGTACTGTTGAGGACATTTGTCTCTAGTGCTGTGTTAACCCATTTCAGGGGTCAACCCACACATCACGGTCAGACAGATGAGTACTACTGCGTGTGTCGTCTTATTTAAAATCAGTCACTGCTGACCGCAAACAATGTTTGTACTGATCAGTGTCAGCTGAGAGAATAGGTTGTAATTGCTGACTCATTGGCCAAAGGGCTTGATAGAGCTTAACTGGTGACTGAAATCCAGTGCATTCTCTGAATAAAACATTAAAACTGAATGATGTAACACTGCATACTGCCACATAATTATAACACATGAGCATGTATAAAATACAATTTTCTTTGGCTGGTAAAATATCAGTTTCTTTGACTCACCACCACACAAAGACACACCTCACTTCCCTTGTTTCTCAGCCCAGCCAATACCACGACATCCTCACTGGAGATCCATTCCACACATTTCTGTGCACTCCACAAACACTCAGAGCATTTACAATAGCAATGCCTCATTATTTTCAGGTACAAAAACTTGTTTGATTTTTAGCCACTCGTCACTTAGATGGTTGGGCTATTACACAAGAGACATTAACCCTTGAAACCACTGAAGAGGAGCATCATGGTATTTTATTTTGTTGCTTGTTTGCTTGCGCCGGTTTTTAATTGAAAATAATTTAATCTATATGTGAGAATATAGTGTGCAGCACTCGACCGTGTTTATGAGTACACACGACTGATGACGACTGATATTTTTTTATGTTTAGTGTAAGACCAGAATGTATTTAACCATATAATTGACTTCCAGCTCAAGAACGGCATTGTCATAAACAGTGACATACTCTGTACTGTAAAATAAGTCCAACTAAGAAATTAAACAATCTAAGCCACAGGTTTCAACCGCAGTATAAGAGGTGGTCAGCCTCACACAATGACTAATTTTATGACAATAATCTAAGCCTATTCACTTATTTTATATGGCATTAAATTGACAACAACAACAGAAGTTGAAGGCATCCCCATGACCAATGCTGTATCAATAAAGTACCGTATCTAAGCAACTGAACCATTAGTACACGAGTTGGTTGGGCGAACTATGCTCACACAGTGCATATAACCTCAGTGGGCTAATGAAGGATCTCAGATTGAGAATATCTTCACACAGCTTCATCATGTTGATAGCTGAACAGATGGTAGATACTAGTAATGTACAGTTTCCATCAGTTAGGTCTAGAGCCCAGAACAGCGTGAGGGCAACGTTTCTGCAGGGAAATGCACAGACATATTTAAGCAACAGTCAAACATTTGATTTGGAAAATAACTGATGTCCTCTGCAAATTCCTTTAGCCATAATTAAATTGAACGAAATGACAGGATAACATGAAGAGGGAGCCGGTCAACGCCAGAAGACTGTTCAGGCAAATTCACTAAATACTGGCATATCTGAAAGTTAATGACCTTTACTTCCACCAATAGCACCAATAGAGTGACATATGCTTTTAAGCAAACAATTCCAGTACCACTATAGCATTTTTCACATCATGTTCTACAGTCCCCAAGACAACCTCATCATTAGTCTGGTCATGCGCTGGGATACAAACTGGGTGAGCCAGTGATTGTGTCTGGCTAGTGCTTTTTATTTGCCAGAGTCCTGTTAGATCACTCAATGGAACTTATTGGTTGGTCCTTAAAATAAGGGCTACCAGAAACAGCACTTAATTAATTAACGGTTTGTGGACCATTGCAGATCCTTGTCTATGCATGCAATATTTCCAGCAAGATTGATTCTATGTCTGGCAGCCTTCTGCTCCCTTCATTAAGATAGCAGATGGCACAGGGTTTGTTAAGGGTTAAATAATAAAGAAGACAGATTGGGGGTTGTTTCTGAGAGCTGATTTGCAGAGTGTTTGTCAGTGCGTATGCTGTGTATGCTAAGAAGTTCTGCTAAGAAGTTCTGAATAGAAGAGTAGGCCTACCTGGACCTGTGCAATCGAAGTGTAGAGAGTATTTCAAATAACTCCATAGGTGTTTTTTTTTTAAATGCGCAAGACCTAACAAAGTTAATTTATAAAAGAAAAACAACTTCGCACAACTTCACAATTTATTAATAAAGAGCTAAATCCGTCCCTAACACCCAACATGACAGTATCATAGCTAATTCATTTCCCATATCCAACTACAACTAATATCCATTGTTATGACTCCTAAATGACATCTATACAGTTCCAGGATAGCATTATGAAGGCATTGTGACAGATGGTTTAAGTAAAGGCTATCCATTTATCTATAAATGTTTTTTCCATTTTTACAAAATTCTCCAAAACAGGACAGAGTCTCAGAGCAGATATAATAGCAGTAAGAATGAATATGCATGATTCAAGCATCTGCTAAAGACTGTGAAGGGCATGCAGGCTTTAAAATGCAAAGAAAACTTGGAGTTGGGTTTAAGCCAGGACCATAATCCAAGTCTCTTTTCTTCTTCCCACTACTGAGGAAAGGTTGCTATTAAAAGGATCAAATGCACTTTGTGGTTCCCAGCACCATATGGTCGCCCAGCATCTCAAAGTGTGTTGCTAGCACAACAATGACGCCTATGCTAATGGATCTCTGTAAATGCTGGGCCCAAACTAGTGCATGGACTAATACCTTTAAACCTACAGGGAAGTGGATGAAGAACTGAAGAACGTTGGCAGCTTTTGATGAGATCCTTTCTGCTCATAAGGCTAAACAGCATTTGGGGAGCAATGACTGTACACATCAAACAGAGGAGTATGTGAGTGTTAAAGTAGTGAGGTGGATAATTGGCGTGTGCATGTATGTATCTCCTTCAGGGAAGGGCCTGCATAACACTGCTCCTGTCATTTACAATCATGAGGCATCAAGAGAGAAGGAGGAGCCGTGATGACAGAACTCTTTAATAAACATAGCTGACAGATCCCTGAGAGGAGTAGCACGACCCAATCTCACATATAATTTCCTAAAAACACAATAAAATGGCACCTCTTTGCCCACTGCCAATCATCCGTGCCACTTTCCAAATTCACTCATCTACCCACCACATCACACCACAGCTCCAAGAGACAATTATGATGGATGAGCCAATCAGGATAGGCCAGGGTTTGATGTGCTAGCTTCTTCCTCACCCAATCAACAATTCCATTCTCCTTTGGTATGAGAGTCGGTTGGACTAACATGGATGGCTGTAGCCAGCAGCCATGTTTTAATTTCCTCAGATAGTGTACTATTGATTACATGGTAATAACCATATATATTTGATTTTGTTCATCTTGTGCATGTGATGCGATGTCTAAGGTCTGGATATCTTGAATATTTCTGATAAAGAAAACAGAAAATTGCATAGAGAAAAAGGAATAAAACATCACAAAGCGGCACTAACAAAGAGGGAGTTCCATTGATAAAAGCAATGAGCTGTTTATACAGTATGTATTCATCCAATAGTGGGCATGGACACGATTGAGAGGAGTTGCGTTGTGTTTAGTTAATTATTAATCACTGATGGTTTTTTGAAGACATTGCATGCCTGAGAGCCGAATGCAGCGCAACGGGCTCAATCTGGGAGCACAGACGCTGTTTCCCCCTCAGGAGCAGAGGGTGAACTCATGATGAGGATTTAGGTCTGCATATATTTTTAACAATTTCAATTTAAGTGCCATTTTGCCTAATAATAAATGCAGTTTAGGCTCTCTTAATTGGCTTTTGTGGTACTTCTAAAAACACTGCAGGGTCCATCGCGGAAGTGACTAATACAGTGGATCAGAGAAACGAGAAGCATTTCAAGTGTGAGAAAATAGAGATGACATTTGCTTGAATCAAAGAAACCCAGTCCCAATTCTAAAGACTAATTAACATGAACAAAAAAGAAAGCTTTGCTTATGCATTATGACATAAACAATACACAGCCTTAGTTCTCATTTGATGAACAAGTATTCACATAATAACAGAACCTGTGGGTAGAAAGTATATATATATCCTTGTATTGAGGTATGCACAGCAGCATTTCAAACAAGAACAGTCCTAACAAAAACGACTTTGGGAATTGGTGAAGAAATTTGAAGCTCAAAAATGTTCCAGGATAGCTCCCTTACGTGTCATCTTGTCTTGATTTTTTGGCTTTCAATGTGAGGATATGAAGAGGCCTCAGTAGAGCAGAGAGCAATGGGATGTTTAATCAGGAACTGTGATGGATGAACAGCGAGGCCAGGTTGGGCTGCCCAGGGAACTGCCGCTGCACTCTGCTGAGAGAGAGATGTCTGGGCAGCACCGGATCTGCTGACAAATTACACTCCTCCATTACAATGCACGTCAAATGGGCTTGTGTCAGCTCTCATACAATGAGTCTGCCAGTTGTGTTAGCCAGGTGATAAAGGAGCGTGTCGGCGAGACTGCCATCAAAACAGAGAGTAAAACCCCCGTGTGTCAGGGAAAATGACTCCTTGACACCTCGTCATGTTATATATTAGGGTGCAATAAACTCCCCCATTTAGGCTCCGGCTTGAGAGGTAGAGTGAAGAGAATTCACCACAGTCTCCAGCTACCTGGAATCTTTTAAACTCGTTTCTTTTCTTAAAGAGGTAAGCCAGGCAAATAGTCTGATATCCTCCATGGTTTCTCCTTTGCCTACTATTTACCCTATATCTCCTGTAGCCTACATGAGTGGACAGAGGCTTTGATATTAATGAAGCGCAGCCGGTTCAGACAGGAAACCCGAGGATTGACATCAGCGATGCATCAGCTGACGATTCAGCTGACGTCACACCAAATCATATACTACAAACACTTCCTGCCTTAAAGATGCACTGTCATTTCCTGGTTACAAAAATTCACCTAATTTAATTTAAGATTTAAGAAAATATCGTCTGTGCAATGAAATGTGCTAGCAACAGCAGTTCAGACAGAAAACGCCACGTATTCATTTAACCATTCATTAGATAAGATCACAATACATTCCAATACATTAGTCTTTGCGTCAGGCTCTGCTCTTTCTGGGTATCTCACTGCCAGAGCGTGCATCATGTTAAGATGACAATAATTACAGGAAGTGGGCAAGGTACGCTGTACCAATTCCACTCCAGGAAGGAAACGAAACCAAACAGGTGGTGGGTGGGTTCAAGAAAATGGAACAGCATACTATTGAGCAAGCAACAGCAGTAGAGGCAGCAGAACATGTGTGTGTAAAACTGATCAGCTTAAAAAGACCGCCATATTAAAGCTGCAATATGTAACTTTTTGGGACAACTTGACAAAATTCACATAGAAATGGGAGTTATAGATCTGTCATTCTCATTCAAAGCAAGTCTAAGAAACTCTAGATCTGTTCTATGTGTGCTATGCTTCCTGTTTTTTTGTTTAGTTTTTGCGTCTTTTACTTTCAGTTTTGTACTCCAGCTTCAAACAGATGAAAATACTATATTTTTGGTTATGGAAAATATATTTCACAGCAGTTTAGATGGTACAATGATTCTCTACACCATACTTGTTTGTTTTTGTCACATAACTAAAATTAGTCAGAGTTCACGGAATTAATCTCAATTTTTAAGGACAGAACTGCATATTCAGCTCTATTTTGAAAGTGGGTATGCTTTAGTAGACATACTGTATGTAAAAATGGATTCCACATAAACAGAGTTCTGTTCATGATCTTATGAAACCTAGTCAAATAGAAAAATCGGACAATTTTCAGAAACAACAAAACAATTGCAAATCTAATGAAAAACAAATCTAAATGGGACTATTTCATACTCACGTTTGACTGTACAGCATATTCACAGAGAAATCTGGCCCAATATTTCCCTTGACTACTTGTGGAGGAAAAAGCTGAATACGGTCAGATATCAAATTCACAAGTGAAGCTTTTGTGATTTCTCCTTCCCAGTCTAATGAACATCTTGGAGAGTTACACATGGCAGCACTGACAAAGAAACCAATAAATGACAATTAGGAGAGTAAGTCTGACAGAGCACCCCTGACGCATATTAATAGTCACTTTATATTAGTGAGAGAGACTGGCTTCATCCTCTACTGCACCTGTCTGGCTAAAATGGAGCTCAAATAAAGTGAGAATGTGCATGTGATTTCCTAACATGAAAAACAAAGCTGCACTAATAGGGCAGAAGCCAGGGCAATGAATATTGTAGCCGTGACAGGCTGCTAGTCACATAGATCGTCTTACTTGCTACTTAACCTTCCCCTGCTAAAGCCTTAAACCTTATTTTTTTTGCTATGTATTAACCTGCTTGAAGCAGCCTCTATGGTATGAGAGAGAGAAGTTATGGCAGGACATTCAAGTGTGAATTTCTTATCTCTACCAAGACACAACAAACAGTTTATCCTGACAACTGGAGCTATCCACACATGAGATAAGGTTTGATCCAAATGAAAAAAACTAACTTTCATCCATTTTTTGCGCTTCACATTTTGCCCCTTAGGGATCTTCCAGGGTAATTGTAGATGATAACGTTGAGAGTCTTTCAATGGTGTCCAGCCTTGGTGTGTCAGCCTCACACATCTAGACACAGATGAGCTTGGGACTCTGATTACATTTCTTTAGCCGCAGCTTAGTTTACCTGCCATGTCAAGCTCTCTATAACCCTCCTAACACAGCCCACTACTCCCCAGTCGATCTGGGGGTATAGGTATCAGGCTGCATTACAGAGGGCGAGGAGCGAGGGAGGTGTGGCATGCCAGCGGCAGTCTCAGCGTGCCGCCGTGTCTCTGGTAGCCAGAGGGTGAGAAATCAAGATGGTACTCTGCCTCCTGTCATTATAACACCTTGGCAGACCTGCATGCTGCCCCACCCCCAACTAGATGACAGACACTTTCTCTATTGACTCTCTTAGTTTCCTGCTGTACCCTCAAGGTAAGAAGTACATGAAAGGATCAAACCAGTATAGTAACTGTATTTAGTGATGAAAACTATGGCAATTTCCAGTTCTCTATTCAATGCCTACACAATCTCTATTAATTTCCTCTCTCTCACATCATACCGCTGCTCCACTGGGTTAGAAACGAACCCACCTCTTGTCAGAATCATCCGATTCCTTTTCTAATGACACTTTAAAATGTATGACCAAACCTCACTTAAATGTATGACGGGACAGATTGCAGGAAAGGTTGTCAGACTTGGGGTTAGGAGATTGACGATGGAGATGTTGAATCCATCAAGCAGAATCAGTCATCAACCTTCACCTGTTAGTGCTGACTTAAGGCTACCCACCAATTCTCCCTGTTCCACCTCCGGTCCAAGTTACACAGTCTGTATATGCACAATGCAGAGCCTTCACTTTTATCTGGCTAGTTTAATTTCTTCCTGGCTGGCTCAGAAGAGAATGTGCCTAGGAGTTCGCCTCCCCTACTTCCTCCTCCCCTCGCCCCACATCTCCATGCAGCCCCTGACAGCCAGTCTCCTGAGTGACACACTGACTGTACATCCCACTCTGCTCTACCTTGCTGGGCTGTTCCATTCACCTCAGAGGGCCAGGCTGCTTGGGAGAGAGTCTATGGCAGCTTCATTTAAACAAGTCACCATCAGAATGACTCCATCGCACTCTCTCTCTCTGTGTCCGCCACTGCTTTGTTTCCACTGATTCTCTTTGCTGTCCTTCCTCAGTAAACCTAGTCCCAACACAGTTGGGTTCTTTACCCACGGCCAGAGTTAATCATCAAGTCTGTCCTGTTCCATTTCAAATATCGGGGCAGTTATTTCCTCCTCAGATGTGTACAAGATAATCGCAGTCATGTACGAGATAACTATTCTATTTCCATTTCTCTATCTCTGCTTCCACAGAGGATGGATGGCATGCTATTACAGCAGGAGAGGACACTGTGCTTTCTTCTCCATGGTCTAGAGGTCTCAGGTACATATCAGTTGCTCACACAGGACAGAGCGGAATGTGACATGAGATAAGTGCAGCGTCTGTCCAGTAGTGAGGGGCTGGAGCACCTGAGGGTCCTTGGGGGAATCTGCACGCTCCACTAATCCTCAACTCCCTGAGCCTTTCCCTGTCTCCATCAATCTGGCTCTCTCTGAGAGAGGATCTATGGCAGTTAGTTAATCTCTATTGCTCTGCATTCACATGTTTACTCATGCGATGTGTTTCTTTCTCCCTTAGAACTAGAACCAAAGAGTTTGTTTTGACACAAATATAAATGATTCTCTACATATGCTGATAAACATAGCATAGTTTGTAGTTCTGTGTCTAACATCCTGGTTCTTATAATGGAGAAATGGAAATACTGAAGCATTTTAGCCCAATCTCTGTATTTTTTCTTAGCCCATAAAGTTCCTCTGAAATTCCCAAGCTGAGCCAGCGGACATGGAGAGAGCCCCAATAGCCCAGAGCTGTTCCTCTCGTCTCTCCAGCCCTGAGGTGGCTGTGCTGTGTTGTGCTGTGCAGTCTCCAGTGGGGACACACTGGCAGGGGTGATGGAGTGTATATGCATTTGGGGCTCGCATGATCGATGCCAACCTGCCATGCCAACTCGAGAGGAGCAGACTCAAACACACCTCATACTTTAAAAATTAGCTACACAGAGTCCTACTGCCACCCCTTACCAGCTGGAGCCAAAACCACACATGACAAATGAGGACAGGGAGAGTGGTAAGCTATGCACAGAATCCCCTGGCTACCTGGCGAACAATATGAGAAAGCTCCTCGGAGACAAAGAGAATGAGGTAGACCTAGCTTGCATCTTTGCAACAGGGAACAAGCCCCAGCCACAGAGAGCTCATGAGGGAAATGGGGATAATGAAATATACACATAAGAATCATCACAACTAATTTGCCTTCACATGTATTATTCTCGCTTTTTTTGAGCACCATGCATACAGTGTACTGGTATACTGTATAATGCCTTCAGAAAGTATTCACACCCTTTGACTTTTCAAACAATTAGCTGTGTTACAGGCTGAATTTAAAATGAATAAAATCGAGACTTTATGCCACTGATATAGACACAAAATGCCACAATGTCAAAGTGGAATTATGTTTTTAGAAATGCTTACTAATTCATTTTTAAAAATTAAGCTGAAATGTCTCGAGTTAATAAGTTTTCAACCCCTTGTTATGGCAAGCCTAAATACGTTCAGGAGTAAAAATGTGCTTAGTAAGTCACACAATAAGCTGCATGGACTCACTCTTTACAATAAGCTGCATGGACTCACTCTTTACAATAAGCTGCATGGACTCACTCTTTACAATAAGCTGCATGGACTCACTCTTTACAATAAGCTGCATGGACTCACTCTTTACAATAAGCTGCATGGACTCACTCTTTACAATAAGCTGCATGGACTCACTCTTTACAATAAGCTGCATTGACTCACTCTTTACAATAAGCTGCATGGACTCACTCTTTGCAATAATAGGGGTTAACATGATTTTTTAAATGATTACTGATCTCTCTGTACCCCACACAAACAATTATCTGTAAGTTCCCTCAGTCAAGTAGTGAATTTGAAGCCCAGTGTAAGGTTCTGTATTTATTTTCTTAGTCAACCTTGTGTTCTGTTTCATTATGTTATTGAACGTAGCCCTGTTTCTTTGTGTTCTTGAACGTCTTTCATTTTGTTCATTGATTTAAACTCTGTTAGTTACTGACCTGTCTCATCAGCTCCTTATTTAGTTCAGTTCATTCTGTGCATTTGTGAGGTATTGTTCGTTTTGACTCTACTAAGCCTTTTCTTAGCTAGTTTTGATTCACCTGCCTGTTTGTCTATCTGTGTATGACCTTTGCCTGCCTGTGACCACGATTCCTGCCTACTGCGAAGGCGAAATTAACACCTGCCGCGTTCTGTGCGTGAATCTACACCTTTTTCTCCGCGAGTATTCATTACAGAATACCTCACCTAAAAACGTAATGGATTCAGCGATGCCTAACCCAGCAAGAGGAGCATATGGAGGAAATCTGCCATCTTCTCCACCAGCCTATCCCTATCCTACTCCTCCAATACCAGGTATTGTAACCCATAACCTTCCTTCGTTCATATCCATGCCTGGAAAATATGACGGTTCACCTGGGAAATGTCAGGGACTTCTGATACAATGCAGCAAATACATTGAGCACAACTCCACTAACTTCTCCACCGACAAGAGCAGGGTGGGTTTTATTGTCTCTACTCAGAGGCAAAGCCCTGGATTGGGCCACCGCCATATGGACTGCCAACAGCACAGAACTCGGATCCGAGACCCATTTCCACACCCTCTTCAAAGAGGTATTCGATCACTCTCCTTCCGGTCGTCCTATAGGAGACCTCCTCATAGAACAACAAGGACATAACTCAGCTGCCGAGTAATGCCCTCGAGTTCCGCACCATGGCTGCAGGGAGTGGATGGAGTGAGGCTGCTTTACTTACCGACGAGGGCTCAACAGAGAACTTCAGGCGGAGCTGGCCTGTAAAGGTGACCTTCAGGATTTAAATCTATATATTCGTATGCTCATCAACCATCTCATCGCCGACCGCCGAAGAACTCTGCCACCCAGGAACCCGAAACCTTCTCTTTCCATGATTCCGTCATCCCATCCGAGTCTTCCAGAGCCCATGCAGTTAGGCCATGCTCCTCCCCCATTTATCGAACGTCAAAGGCGGATCCATGAAGGGCTCTGCCTATATTGTGGAGGGAAAAGATCATCTACTCAGTCATTGCCCTATTCGTCCCCCACGGAAAGATGAGAAGGGTCCCTCCACTGCCATGCAGGTAGGAGTGTCCTTATTTCTAAATATCTCCCAGAAGCAATTCTCCATCCCAGTAATGATAACCGTGAAGGGGGTTATTAAGTACGTAGAGGGCTTGATGGATTCGGGAGCAGGAGGTAATTTTATCGATCAACAGCTAGTACAAGAGCTTGACATTGATCTAACAGCTGTCACCCCTCCCTTAAGGATTAACACCCTGGATGGGCAGCCATTGAGCACAGGCTTCATTACACACCTGACACAGAGTGTCACTCTCCAGATTGGAGTCTTCCACACTGAAACCATTCAACTCATGGAACTCTCATCCCCCAAACAGCCACTCATCCTCAGACACCCCTGGCTTTGTCGTCATGACCCTGCCATCTTGTGGCGACAAGGTGAACTACTGTCCTGGTCTTCTACCTGCTTCACCAGTTGTCTCAGCCTGCCCTGCAGAGCCACCTCCAATGAGGACTCTGCCTCTGCAGTGCCACCCACCATACCATCTGAATACGCCCAGTACAGCAATGTCTTCAGCAAGATCAAGGCCTCCACTCTGCCACCACATCGCACAGAGGACAGTGCTATTGACTTACTCTCTAGAGTGTCCCCACTGATGGGCCGTGTTTACCCCCTAACTCGTAAAATGAGGCAATGGAGAACTACATTGATAAAACACTCGCAAATGGTTTCATTCGTCCTTCTTCCCCGGCTGCGTCTAGCTCCTTCTTTGTTGGAAAAAAGGACGGTCTCCGTCCATGTATTGAATACTGTTCCCTGAATGACGTCACAGTCAAGAACCATTTCCCTCTTCCTCTGATCCCAGCAACCCTTGAATAAGTGGGCCACGCCAACATCTATACGAAACTCGACCTGCGAAGTGCATATAACCTTGTTCGTTTACGTGTAGACGCCGAATAGAAAACGGCCTTTATCACCGCGCGAGGGCACTACGAATACCTGGTCATACCCTACGGCCTTACTAACACCCCCGCCGTCTTCCAATCCTTTATGAACAAGGTTTTCCAGGATACGATAAATGCTTTCTCATCGTCTACATTGATGACATCCTGATTTACTCCCACTCCCTGAAGGAACACATACAGCATGTGCAAAAGGTTCTTTAACGGCTCCTTGACCATAATCTTAATGTGAAGTCTGAAAAAAGCGGAAAACTTCCTCGGTTTCGTACTGACACCTGGAGGGGTCAGCATGGATGAGAACAAAGTCACCGCCATCAGTAACTGGGAAAAAAAACAATACCGTTAAGAAACTCCAACGTTTCATTGGGTTCTCCAACTACTATCGCCGGTTCATTCGGAACTTCAGTTCTATTGCCGCTCCCTTCACTACCCTTACCAGCCAAAAGACACGGACCCTTCAATGGACTGATACCGCCCTGACTGCTTTCAACAACTTCAAATTGTTACGGTGAGTGAATGAGGACCCAAAAGCGAACTAACTTAAACAGAGCTTCTTTAATAACCAAACATAGGTAGGCTCAGATAGACCGGCAGATTCCGACAGGACAGGACAAGGTTACAGCAAACATGACGATAGTCTGGCTCAGGCATGAAACACAACAAACAAGAATCCGACAAGGACAGGAACAAAAACAGAGAGAGATATAGGGACCTAATCAGAGGGAAAAAGGGAACAGGTGGGAAACGGGGTGAATGGGTAGTTAGGAGGAGACAAGGCACAGCTGGGGGAAAGAGGGGGAGAAAAGGTAACCTAACAACGACCAGCAGAGGGAGACAGGGTGAAGGGAAAGGACAGAAACACACAACATGACAATACATGACAGTACCCCCCCCACTCACCGAGCGCCTCCTGGCGCACTCGAGGAGGAAACCTGGCGGCAACGGAGGAAATCCTCGATCAGCGCACGGTCCAGCACGTCCCGAGAGGGAACCCAACTCCTCTCCTCAGGACCGTACCCCTCCCAATCAACGAGGTACTGGTGACCACGGCCCCGAGGACGCATGTCCAAAATCCTGCGGACCCTGTAGATGGGTGCGCCCTCGACAAGGATGGGGGGGGGGGGGGGGAAGACGAGCGGGGGCGCGAAGAACGGGCTTAATACAGGAGACATGGAAGACCGGGTGGACGCGACGAAGGTATCGCGGAAGAAGAAGTCGAACTGCGACAGGATTAATGACCCGAGAAATACGGAACGGACCAATGAACCGCGGGGTCAACTTGCGAGAAGCCGTCTTAAGGGGAAGGTTCTGAGTGGAGAGCCAAACTCTCTGACCGCGACAATATCTAGGACTCTTAGTTCTACGCTTATTAGCAGCCCTCACAGTCTGCGTCCTATAACGGCAAAGTGCAGACCTGACCCTCTTCCAGGTGCGCTCGCAACGTTGGACAAAAGCCTGAGCGGAGGGGACGCTGGACTCGGCGAACTGAGATGAGAACAGCGGAGGCTGGTACCCGAGGCTACTCTGAAAAGGAGATAGCCCGGTCGCAGACGAAGGAAGCGAGTTGTGGGCGTATTCTGCCCAGGGGAGCTGTTCTGACCAAGACGCAGGGTTGCGAAAAGAAAGACTGCGTAAGATGCGACCAATAGTCTGATTGGCCCGTTCTGCTTGACCGTTAGACTGGGGGTGAAAGCCGGAAGAGAGACTGACGGAAGCCCCAATCAAACGGCAAAACTCCCTCCAAAATTGAGACGTGAATTGCGGACCTCTGTCCGAAACGACGTCTGACGGAAGGCCATGAATTCTGAAAACATTCTCGATGATGATTTGTGCCGTCTCTTTAGCAGAAGGAAGCTTAGCAAGGGGAATGAAATGAGCCGCCTTAGAGAACCTATCGACAACCGTAAGAATAACAGTCTTCCCCGCTGACGAAGGCAGTCCGGTGACAAAATCTAAGGCGATGTGAGACCACGGTCGAGAGGGAATGGGAAGCGGCCTGAGACGGCCGGCAGGAGGGGAGTTACCGGACTTAGTCTGCGCGCAGACCGAACAAGCAGCCACGAAACGACGCGTGTCATGCTCCCGGGTGGGCCACCAAAAACGCTGGCGAATGGAAGCAAGCGTACCCCGAACGCCAGGGTGGCCGGCTAACTTGGCAGAGTGAGCCCACTGAAGAACGGCCAGACGAGTAGGAACGGGAACGAAAAGAAGGTTCCTAGGACAAGCGCGCGGCGACGGAGTGTGAGTGAGCGCTTGCTTTACCTGCCTCTCAATTCCCCAGACAGTCAACCCGACAACACGCCCCTCAGGGAGAATCCCCTCGGGGTCAGTGGAGGCTACTGAAGAACTGAAGAGACGAGATAAAGCATCAGGCTTGGTGTTCTTAGAGCCCGGACGATAAGAAATCACGAACTCGAAACGAGCGAAAAACAGCGCCCAACGCGCCTGACGCGCATTAAGTCGTTTGGCAGAACGGATGTACTCAAGGTTCCTATGGTCAGTCCAAACGACAAAAGGAACGGTCGCCCCCTCCAACCACTGTCGCCATTCGCCTAGGGCTAACCGGATGGCGAGCAGTTCGCGGTTTCCCACATCATAGTTACGTTCCGACGGGGACAGGCGATGAGAAAAATACGCGCATGGGTGGACCTTGTCGTCAGAGAGGGAGCGCTGAGAAAGAATGGCTCCCACGCCCACCTCTGACGCGTCAACCTCGACAACGAACTGTCTAGAGACGTCAGGTGTAACAAGGATAGGAGCGGATGTAAAACGATTCTTGAGGAGATCAAAAGCTCCCTGGGCGGAAACGGACCACTTAAAGCACGTCTTGACAGAAGTAAGGGCTGTGAGAGGAGCTGCCACCTGACCGAAATTACGGATGAAACGACGATAGAAGTTCGCGAAGCCGAGAAAGCGCTGCAGCTCGACGCGTGACTTAGGGGCGGGCCAATCAATGACAGCTTGGACCTTAGCGGGATCCATCTTAATGCCTTCAGCGGAAATAACAGAACCGAGAAATGTGACGGAGGAGGCATGAAAAGTGCACTTCTCAGCCTTCACAAAAAGACAATTCTCTAAAAGGCGCTGGAGGACACGTCGAACGTGCTGAAGATGAATCTGGAGTGACGGGGAAAAAATCAGGATATCGTCAAGGTAAACGAAAACAAAGATGTTCAGCATGTCTCTCAGGACATCATTGACTAATGCCTGAAAGACAGCTGGAGCGTTAGCGAGGCCAAAAGGAAGAACCCGGTATTCAAAGTGCCCTAACGGAGTGTTAAACGCCGTCTTCCACTCGTCCCCCTCCCTGATGCGCACGAGATGGTAAGCGTTACGAAGGTCCAACTTAGTGAAAAACCTGGCTCCCTGCAGGATCTCGAAGGCTGAAGACATAAGAGGAAGCGGATAACGATTCTTAACTGTTATGTCATTCAGCCCTCGATAATCTATGCAGGGGCGCAGAGACCCGTCCTTCTTCTTGACAAAAAAAAACCCCGCTCCGGCGGGAGAGGAGGAGGGGACTATGGTACCGGCGTCAAGAGCTACAGACAAATAATCCTCGAGAGCCTTACGTTCGGGAGCCGACAGAGAGTATAGTCTACCCCGGGGGGGAGTGGTTCCCGGAAGGAGATCAATACTACAATCATACGACCGGTGTGGAGGAAGAGAGGTGGCCCTGGACCGACTGAACACCGTGCGCAGATCGTGATATTCCTCCGGCACCCCTGTCAAATCACCAGGCTCCTCCTGTGAAGAAGAGACAGAGGAAACAGGAGGGATAGCAGACATTAAACATTTCACATGACAAGAGACGTTCCAGGAGAGGATAGAATTACTAGACCAATTAATGGAAGGATTATGACAAACTAGCCAGGGATGGCCCAAAACAACAGGTGTAAAAGGTGAACGAAAAATCAAAAAAGAAATGGTTTCGCTATGATTACCAGAAACAGTGAGGGTTAAAGGTAGCGTCTCACGCTGAATCCTGGGGAGAGGACTACCATCCAGGGCGAACAAGGCCGTGGACTCCCTTAACTGTCTGAGAGGAATGTCATGTTCCCGAGCCCAGGTCTCGTCCATAAAACAGCCCTCCGCCCCAGAGTCTATTAAGGCACTGCAGGAAGCTGACGAACCGGTCCAGCGTAGATGGACCGACAAGGTAGTGCAGGATCTTGAAGGAGAGACAGGAGTAGTAGCGCTCACCAGTAGCCCTCCGCTTACTGATGAGCTCTGGCTTTTACTGGACATGAAGTGACAAAATGACCAGCAGAACCGCAATAGAGACAGAGGCGGTTGGTGATTCTCCGTTCCCTCTCCTTAGTCGAGATGCGGATACCTCCCAGCTGCATAGGCTCAGCTCCCGAGCCGGCAGAGGAAGATGGTAGTGATGCGGAGAGGGGGGCAACGGAGAACGCGAGCTCCTTTCCACGAGCTCGGTGACGAAGATCAACCCGTCGCTCAATGCGAATAGCGAGTTCAATCAAGGAATCCACGCTGGAAGGGACCTCCCGGGAGAGAATCTCATCCTTTACCTCTGCGCGGAGACCCTCCAGAAGACGAGCGAGCAAAGCCGGCTCGTTCCAGCCACTGGAGGCAGCAAGAGTGCGAAACTCAATAGAGTAGTCAGTTATGGATCGATTGCCTTGACATAGGGAAGACAGGGCCCTGGAAGCCTCCTCCCCAAAAACAGATCGATCAAAAACCCGTATCATCTCCTCCTTAAAGTCCTGATACTGGTTAGTACACTCAGCCCTTGCCTCCCAGATTGCCGTGCCCCACTCACGAGCCCGTCCAGTAAGGAGAGATATGACGTAGGCGACACGAGCAGTGCTCCTGGCGTAAGTGTTGGGCTGGAGAGAAAACACAATATCACACTGGGTGAGGAACGAGCGGCATTCAGTGGGCTCCCCAGAGTAACACGGCGGGTTATTGATTCTGGGCTCCGGAGATTCGAAAGCCCTGGAAGTGGCCGGTGGATCGAGGCGGAGATGGTGAACCTGTTCTGTGAGGTTGGAGACTTGGGTGGCCAGGGTCTCAACGGCATGTCGAGCAGCAGACAATTCCTGCTCGTGTCTGCCTAGCATCGCTCCCTGGATCTCGACGGCTGAGTGGAGATGATCCGAAGTCGCTGGGTCCATTCTTGGTCGGATTCTTCTGTTACGGTGAGTGAATGAGGACCCAAAAGCGAACTAACTTAAACAGAGCTTCTTTAATAACCAAACATAGGTAGGCTCAGATAGACCGGCAGATTCCGACAGGACAGGACAAGGTTACAGCAAACATGACGATAGTCTGGCTCAGGCATGAAACACAACAAACAAGAATCCGACAAGGACAGGAACAAAAACAGAGAGAGATATAGGGACCTAATCAGAGGGAAAAAGGGAACAGGTGGGAAACGGGGTGAATGGGTAGTTAGGAGGAGACAAGGCACAGCTGGGGGAAAGAGGGGGAGAAAAGGTAACCTAACAACGACCAGCAGAGGGAGACAGGGTGAAGGGAAAGGACAGAAACACACAACATGACAATACATGACACAAATGCTGAGTGTATGGAGTTGGCTGAGTTTATGTTCCAGCAGGTGTTCCATCTGTATGGGATTCCGGAGGACATCGTCTCTGACCGCGGTATGGCGAGCCTTCTGTGACCGACTGGGGGTCACCCTCAACCTCTCCTCTGGCTACCATTCCCAGACCAACAGGTAGACGGAAAGCCTGAACCAAGAAATAGGGACGTACCTCTGCCAACAATGTTCTGCCTCTCCACACGACTGGAGTCGGTATATGGCCTGGGCTGAATACGCTCAGAACTCACTCATGCATTCATCCCTCCGCCTTACTCCGTTTCAGTGTGTACTTCGTTACCAACCCCCCCATGTTTCCCTGGGAGGCGGAGCCTGGGACTGTCCCAGCTGTCGACGTCTGGTTTTGGCGTAGTGAGCAGTGCATAGACCGCTCACCGGTATCTGCAGGAAGCCTCTGATACCCAAACGCTTTGCCGACAGACTCCACCGACCTACACCACTCTTTCACCCCAGACAGCGTGTGTGGCTCTCTACCAGAGACATCCGGTTCCGCCTCCCCTGAAAAAAGTTCTGTCCTCGGTTCATTGGTCCCTTCAAGATAACCCATCGCATCAACCCTGTTATGTACCCCCTCCAGTTACACCGTCAGTATAAAATCTCCTCGTCCTTCCATGTGCTTCTGTTAAAATCGGTCACCTACAGTCCTCTTCATCCTCCAGTCTCAACCCACAGTGCACCCCCACCGCTGGACGTCGGAGGGGAACCTGCCTACGCCATTCAGGCCATCCTTGATTCCAAACGCCTGAGAGGTCGCATCCACTATCTAGTGGACTGGGAAGGTTATGGGCCTGATGACTGGTCCTGGGTCCCCGATCAGGACATTCTCGACCCAGAGATGATTCAGGCATTACACTGTAACCGTCCGGATCGTCCCGCTCCCCAACCTCGAGGTCGACCCCCGAACAGAACCACTGGACATCAGCCTCGACGCAGAACGTCGGGTCAGTCCACAAAGGCAAAATTAACACCTGCAGCACTGAGTATTCATAACACATAGATTCAGCTAAAAAGAGGTAGGTTTTCCAATGCCTTGCAAAGAAGGGCACCTACCGGTAGAACGGTAAAAAAAAGACCCTGAATATCACTTTGATCACGGTGAAGTTACTAATTACACTTTGGATGGTGTATCAATACACCCAGTCACTACAAAGACAGAGGGCTCCTTCCTAACTCAGTTGTCTGAGAGAAAAGAAAACCGCTCAGGGATTTCACCATGAGGCCAGTATGATTTGAAAACAGTAAGTTTAATGGCTGTGATAGGAGAACTGAGGATGGATCAACACCATTGTAGTTACTCCACAATACTAACCTAAATTATAGGGCGAAAAGAAGGAAGTCTGTGCAGAGAAATATTCCAACATGCTTCCTGTTTGTAATAGGACACTAAAATGATCTTGCAAAACAATGTGGCAAATAAATGTACTTTTTGTCCTGAATGCAAACCATGTTGTTTGGGGCAAATTCAACACATCACTGAGTAACACTCCTCATATTTTCAAGCATGGTGGTGGCTGCATCATGTTATGAATATGCTCGTCGTCAGCAAGGACTAGGGAGTTTTTTGGTTGTTGATAAAAAGAAACAGAATAGAGCTAAGAACAGACAAAATACTAGAAGAAAACCAAATATCTCAGGCCAAATATACACTGGAGTTTCTTACCAAGATGACATTGTATGTTCCTAAGTTTTGACTTTAATCGGTTTGAAAATCTATGGCAATGATCAACAACCCACTTGACAGAGCTTGAATAATTTAAAAAATAATAATGGGCAAATATTGTACAATCCAGGTGTGAAAAGCTCTTAGAGACTGACCCAAAAAGACTCACAGCTGTAAACGCTGCCAAAGGTGTATTGACACAGGAGGGTGAATACTTATCTAACCAAGATATATTAGTGTTTTATTTTTCATCAATCTTATTTTTTCATTGACATTAGTTTTTCTGTAGAACATTGGAAAACATCCCCACAGCATGTTGCCACCACCACCATGCTTCACCTTAGGGATAGTACCAGGGTTCCTCCAGATGTGACGCTTGGCATTCAGGCCAAAGAGCTCATTCTTGGTTTCATCAGACCAGAGAATCTTGTTTGTCATGGTCAGAGTCCTTTAGGTGCCTTTTGGAAATCTCCAAGTGGGCTATTTTTTTTTACTGAGGATTGGCTTCCGTCTGGCCACTCTACCATAAAGGCCTGATTGGTGTAGTGCTGCGGAGATGTATGTCCTTCCGGGAAGGGTCTTCCATCTCCACAGGGGAACTCTGGAGCTCTGTCAGAGTGACCATTGGGTTCTTGGTCACCTCGCTGACCAAGGCCCTTCTCCCCCGATTGCTCAGTTTGGCCAAGTGGCCAGCACTAGGAAGAGTCTTGGTGGTTCCAAACTTCTTCCATTTAAGAATGATGGAGGCCACTGTGTTCTTGGACCTTCAATGCTGAAGAAATGTTTTGGTACCCTTCCCCAGATCTGTGCCTCGACACAATCTTATCTCGGAGCTTAACAAACAATTCCTTCGACCTCATGGCTTGGTTTTTGCACTGTCAACTGTGGGACATTATATAGACAGGTGAGTGCCTTTCCAAATCATGTCCATTACATTGAATTTACCACAAGTGGACCAATCAAGTTGTAGGAACATCTCAAGGATGATTCATGGAAATCGGATGCACCTGAGCTCATTTCGAGTTTCATAGCAAAGGGTCTGAATACTTATGTAAATAAGGTATTTCAGTTGTTTGTTTCTTTATAAATTTGCAAAAATGTCTAAACCTGTTTTTCCTTCATCATTATTAGGTATTGTGTGTAGATCCATTTTAGGTTTAAGGCTGTAACATAAAACAAAATGTGGAAAAAGGGAAGGGGTCTGAATAATTTCCGAGACCATGGGTTTCAGCATTGTTGCCCAGTAGTCAAAACCACAGTGTATTTTATGTAGTTATTTAATTGGTTGAATATCATATTATAAACAGTTGTTTTTGTACTGTTGTCCCTGCAATCATCAGACATCTTGAATTATTGAAACAATCTTTGTCATTGAAAACGAAGATGGCTAAATTATTTGAATGAGCTTTGTATTTACAATTATTTAAATGAGCTATGTAGCAACTACAGTGCTGTGAAAATGTATTTGCCCTCTTTCTGATGTTCTGTTTTTGCATGTTTTTTATATTAAATGTTATCAAATCTTCAACCAATACCTAATATTACAAAAAGGGAACCTGAGTTTACAAATACAAAAAGTATAATTATTTTAATTAATAAAGTTATACAACACCCAATTCCCATGTGGGAAAAAGTAAATTGCCCCTTTGCGCTCCGTAACTGCTTGTGCCACCTTTACCTGCAATGACTGCAGCCAAAAGCTTCCTGTAGTTGTTGATCAGTCTCTCACATGGGTGTATAGGAATTTTCGCCCACTCTGGCTTGCAGAATTGCTTTAACTCAGCAATATTTGTGGGTTTTCAAGCAAACCCTGTCACAACATATCAATTGGGATTAGATTTGTTGCTTTTTAGCCATTTTTATGTAGACTTAATTGTGTGTTTTGGATCATTGTCTTGCTGCATGACCCATGACCCTGCATGACCCGGATGGCTTGACATTCTCCTGTAGAATTCTCTGATACAGAGTAGAAGTCGTCTAGGTCCTGAGGCAGCAAAGCATCCACAAACCATCACACTGCCACAACCATGCTTGACTGTAGGTATAAGGTTCTCACTGTGGAATGCAGTGTTTAGTTTTCGCCAGACATAATGGGACCCATGTAGTCCAACAAGTTATACTTTGACTCATATGTCCATAGCACATTCTTCCAAGAAACTTGCTGATGCAAACTTGAGTCAACTTTTTGGACAAGATGGGTCCCATTATGTCTGGCTAAAACCAAACACTGCATTCCACAGTAATAACCTCATACCAACGGTCAAGCATGGTGGTGGTGGTAGTGTGATGGTGGCCTGGCAGTTTACTTCTTGATGACACGACTAAACATGTTCCTAAAAAAAACATTATGACATATATTTCACAGATGGGGAAACAGTGGCTACATCACTATAATGATTATTGTGACACATTTGGTGGTGAAAGATCCCATTCCTCTTATGGGATTCCTCTCATAGAACTATTTTCTTTGTGGTTAAGGATGAGGCCTGGCAGTTTTCACAGAGATGTTTTGCTTTCTTTTCTGTGACTGTGTGAATCCGGCAGCTGTGTATCACACTGTGTAATCCCCCGAAATCAGGAGAAGTCCCCTGATAAGACAATCTTGCCTCTCCAAAGTTTTTCTGACACCACTGTGGCTGTACTGTGTGTGTGTGGTGTCACAATCACCAGCGAGAGATCTTTTCTATTTATTATTCAGTAAAGTTTCTCAACATTCCGCCATAAAGCTGAAAAATATGATATTTTGACATATGATAAATCTCCAAACACGTCCTCAGAATTATAAATCACAGCCGACAGCTCTTGCACTCAAATAGTCCCAACGACCAATTTACATTGGAGTTAAAATAATGCTGAACATTCGCCATGTGAATATTTAAATTTGAGAATAACATCTTGGACTGCCTCTTTTCATTTTCACTACCCCCTTTATCACTTGCCATTGTACTACTATTGCTGAATGTTTTATGTCATTGCTTTTTCTTTTCCTTAGCTCTTAACACTTCACACAAACAACGTGTGGCACATTACATTATCTCCAAGGCTGTGATGAGGAGCTCTAACGACAGCCATATTTCTTTCTGCCGTCATATTTGTGGCCTTCCTCGCTGGAGACAAAAATGTGTATAAAAGCTTGGCCTTTTTTCTGCTTCCCAACCAGCAACCTGTCCTCCGGAAGACAAAGAACAGGTAGGGAAAAAAAACAAGCTGTCAGGAGCCAGCCTTTAGCTGAGCAATCAGTGTCTGGCCAAGACGTGAATGACTGAGTGCTGGCTTTAAATAAAGCAACACACCACTACATTGGATCACTCATCACTCAACACTCAACACTCAACACACACACACACACACACACACACACACACACACACACACACACACACACACACACACACACACACACACACACACACACAGAGAGAGAGAGTAACACTTAGAGGCAGACACTGATACAAAGTCCTTCGTATGAAGATTGGCCTGAGGTGACAACAAGGAGGGGTCGGGTCGCACAGAGGTCTGACCTTCAGTCTGTCCACAGGATGACTGTCAGTCTGCCCATAGGCTAAAGATGGTAAGCTGTTGTGTGTGTGTACACTACTGTACAAAATGTTAGGGTTACATAGAAATGTCCTTGTTTTTGAAAAAAAAGCACATTTCTTGTCCATTAAAATAACATCAAATTGATCAGAAATACAGTGTGGACATTGTTAATGTTGTAAATGACTATAGTAGCTGGAAACTGCATTTTTAAATTTTTTTTTATCTTGTTCTAACAAATATGAAATTTGTTCAGAAGAAAAGGATGGAAGGGAAACAGAAGAAAAATGTCCACATATTACAGTAATATTGAAGTATACTAACGGCACACCAGTTTGACACTTTGGAGACAGAAATGTGGGCACATTTGGGATGATGAATGAGAGTCTGTGAGCATGACGGGAGAGCAATTCAGGCTTAAGCCTAATATCTTCTTTGCATTAAAATGAAGAGCTGAACAGTAAGCAGGATGCACACTGTATATCAATGTTTGTTCCTAACTAGCCACTGCCTCAAGGTTTGGCTTAGAGAGCTAAAAAATACAGAATAGTCTGACACCACATGAAAAGGCTTCTAAAACCATATTCCACAACCACACTACCTGCCAGTCTCAATTAAGCACCGCTCCTTACTCCACTCCAGTCCATGAATGAATTCATTGTTTTAATTTGCCAAGTCCTTGTAATGATAACAGTGCCTCAAGACAGTTGAGAGATGGTCTCTTACCTTAGCGATAGTCTCATGGAATTTGAAGAGGGGATCCAAGGTCTCTGGTGACTCTGCAGAAAACAGGGCTTCAGAGAGAAAACTGCTTTTCTGGGGGAAAGAAAATAACATGCCAAATATCATACTATTATAGATGTTGATATACAGCTATTGGATTTGGTTGAAATATTCACAGCTTCATACTACAAATTCAGTTTCATACTATAGGCCAGGGATCATCAACTAGATTCAGCTGCGGGCAGATTTTTTTCTTGAGCGGATGGTCAGGGGGATGGAACATAGTTACAAATAAGTTGTAGACTGCAAATTGACCGCAAGAAGCCCAAACAGATATAATATTTGACTAAAGCATAATTTCAAACCTTGCTTACATTTGTATAGGATCACATATATCTCTCTATTACGTGTGGAAATACTTTGGAACAGATTTCCACAATGTAAATGACTTGGAGCTGATTTGCTGGTGTTTTTACAGTATTTTATGTCCCCCTCAACAAAAAAATAATAATTGGGGCCAAATAAAAAAACCTGCTGGTTAAATTCGTCCTGCAGGCGGGCTGCCAGTTGGGTGACCCTGCCATAGGGTGTTTACCTGTTATGTGACTGTCTCATAAACAGGGTTGAGAATATTCTGAGACTATTCTATGCTAATCGGCAAACCACTTTCATCATCCACACAGATCTCCCTTCACGGCTGCAATGATCTGAGGCAGAAGCTAAAGTATTTTCTGTTATGTTGCACTACAATTCACAAGGCCATTAATTCCAAAAAAACACCAAACCTTTTCAGCGACATGCCACTGTCAGGTCTTTTTGTACTGCTGTCAGACACATGCTCAGATGTGGCACTCAAATAATACCTTACAGAGAGCCTCAGTCTCTCCATACAGCATCACCAGCAGCTCTGATTAAACATCTAAATATTTCAGACCACTTTGCAGCACGAGGAAGCAGCCAATAGTGGAGGATTATAAAACACAGCACAGTCTCCAGCCCCAGCCATCTAGGGCAGGATTCCCAGGTTATTGGGGAGAAAAAGGTGAGTCACACATGAGTCATCAGCCAGAGCAGAGCCAGGCTAACAGTTGAAGTGGCTCTGTCCTCCTCAGCCATGGTACTCCTCACTGACAGATTAAAGAAATAATGGAAGTATCAGCCCCCCACTGTTGTGACACATAGGCTAGGCTACACAGAGAACCCAACACAGGAGGAGGTGCAGATATGCAAGTATATTTGCACACAAACTCATCAGACAATGCTCCATTTAGGAAATACACCTAAATTCCATTGTACAAATGCTTTGGGTGCCAAAACAGACACTTTGTGTAGGTGAAGTAAAGGAGCACAAGGATTAGATGTTCAGACAAATGGCCATTAAAGACAACACTTCTGTCTCCTTTAGTTAAAGTCCTTTCTGTTTCTCCGTATAGTTTTATTTTATTTATTTTACCTTTATTTAACTAGGCAAGTCAGTTAAGAACAAATTCTTATTTTCAATGACGGCCTAGGAACAGTGGGTTAACTGCCTTGTTCAGGGGCAGAACGACAGATTTTTAACCTTGTCAGCTCTGGGATTCGCTCTTGAAACCTTTCGATTACTAGTCCAACGCTCTAACCACTAGTGGCCTATGAAGTACTATCATCAGGACACTTCCTATATCTGTTAGGAGCCATCAAGTACCTTTTACATTGTTAGGTGATATGCGGTATACTGCAAGGTGCCTAATGAATGGACAACAACAAGCCTACTGCTTTGATCCTCAGTGTGTCTAATTGTTACTTCAATAATTTTCTACACAGTGCACTGCATCATACTAATCTGTTCACTGAGTATGGACCAAAGGCTAGATTCAAAGTGTACCATTGTTTGAGTAGTTAACCTGAATATGTACGCTTGAAACGAGCAGATTGTGTGTCCCTGGGTAAACCAATTGTAGGTGTACTAGGTGTCACAATTCCCTGTGGAATGGGGTGGGTGTTCCCTGGCAGGCCTGTTAGTAGGAGCATGACTGCCAACTGGTGGGAGTAAGGTAAACGCAGGAGGGGGAGCAGGGTGGGCAGATGGAGGCGCTAGAGTCAAGTGGTTGATCTCCTGTTTTGCTGATGACTGTAGTTCTGTTCAGCAAATCTTGCTCTGAATCCCCCCCAGAAAACAAACACAAACTAGCAGGAGGGCTGGAGGATAGGAATGAAAATCAAGAGCAACAAGACTGTTGGCTTCTGTCCTGACCGTACCACAAGGGGGTCACTGAGTTCTGTTTAAAGCTCAGACACAAATGTTAGGATTGTTAAACGTTTGCCTACCGACAGTACAGAGCACCTCTGAACAGAGTGTCAGCAGTCAATCTCTTTTGTGTTCACAGAGAAAAGACTTTGGAAGTCGTCAGCCACTGAGCCTTGTTAAAATTCTTCAAATCAGAAGGTGGAAGTAGCGTTGTTTGGAAATGCATATCCATGCGAATTGCTTTTGGTCTAGATTCCAAGTTATATGGGCTAATGCTGCTATTTTGTAGATAGCCCTTGTTGATACTAGCCAGTAGGCCACAGCTAGATAACTAGCAAGATTACGAATAAACAATTGAATTAACTCTCTATAATCCCATACTGCCAGTGCCAGCCAATAGCCAAATGTTTAGTTAGCTAACGTTATCCTATTCGCAAGCTAGCACAACGAAGCTAGCTAGCTAGCTAAAGACACTGCACTAACTAGGCAGCTACTGTAACACAGACAGCTGTTTCACGGAAATTAGCTAATCCATTGTGATTTAATTATAATGTCAATACTTGTCCTGCCCTGACCTTAGTTATCTTTGCTTTCTTCATTATTTGGTTAAGTCAGGGTGTGACAAGGGCGGTTTGTGTAGTTTTTGTATTGTCTAAGGTTTTTTGTATGTTTATGCAGTGCTTTGTCTAGGTGTTTTTATGTCTATGGTTGCCTAGATTGGTTCTCAATCAGTGGCAGCTGTTTATCGTTGTCTCTGATTGGGGACCAAATTTAGGTAGCCATATTCCTTGGATAGTTTGTGGGTTGTTATTCTATGTTTAGTTGCCTGTTTGCACTAGTCATATAGCGTCACGGTTCATTTTGTTGTTTTGTATAGTTTTGTTCAGTGTTTGTTCTTTTCATTAAAAGAGTTATGTACGCTTATCACGCTGCGCCTTGGTCTACTCATTATGACGACCGTGACAGAACAATCCACCATAAAAGGACCAAGCAGCGTGAAAAGGAGGAGCAGTGTTTGATGGAGCAGACTGCATGGACATGGGACGAAATCCTGGACAGTAAAGGATCCTGGACGTGGGAGGAAATACTGACAGGGGAGGATCGCCTACCATGGAGGCAGGTGGAGATAGCACGGGAGGAACGGCAATGATATGAGGGTACACGGCTAGCACGGAAGCCCGAGAGGCAGCCCCAATAATTGTTTTGGGGGGAGGCACACGAGGAAATTGCATGAGTCAGGTCAGAGACCTGAGCCAACTCCTCATGCTTACTGTGGGGAGCGTTTTACTGGTCAGGCACCGTGTTATGCGGTGGAGCGCACGATGTCTCCAGTGCCCTATTCTAGCCCGGTGCGCTCTATTCCAGCTCCTCGCATTGGCCGGGCTAGAATGGGCAGGAGGGTGCCGGCTCAGCGCTCCTGGTCTCCAGTGTACCTCCTCGCACTCGCCCTGATGTTTAGTTTTGTTCAGTGTTCTTTCTTTTCATTAAAAGAGTTATGTATGCTTATCACGCTGCACCTTGGTCTCCTCATTATGAAGACCGTGACAATACTAACTACGGTGGTTTTCACTATATTCGGTGGTGGAGAGTAGAGAGCAGAAGACACATTGTTTATGTAAGCTGGAAAATGAAGCTTTGAATGGAGTAATCAGCGTGAAGATGTAGGTTACAAGAGGCTGCTGAGGTGAGGACGGATCATAATAAATGTCTGGAATGGAGCAAATGGAATGGTATCAAACACACGGAAACTGTTATTTTATGTATTTGATACCATTCCACTAATTCTGCTCCAGCCATTACCACAAGCCCGTCCTCCCTAATTCAGGAGCCACCAACCTCGTGTGATGTAGATCATCCTCCCCAATAGCCCCAGGCTTTGACGTGTGGGATACTCTGACTGGGAGTGCTTTGAGCTGTTTAGTGCAACATCATTAAATAATAATACATGTATTTGATATAGTGCTTTTCATTACAAACAAGAATCTCAAAGTCATGTTGAAAACCAAAACAAATGTAGGGATCTGTCACTTCATGGCTGATGGTCTTCCACAGCTTCAGATGCCTTTAGGCAGTTCAGAAAGGCAGTCAGCAGCAGTAGCTTGAGCGGCGGGAGCATCGGTGATAGACAGGCAGGGAGAAATGTCAGTCAGATAGGCCTACTGTTAGACAGGCCCGGAGCTCTTCATCAGGCACGTCATCTCCACCTCCGTAAGTAGGCTGGATCATCCACTATCATGGTGTATCATCCACCTGGGAGTTGATTTGGCGACTGTAAAAGCACCAGAAAACATCTCCACACCTCAATAGTAGTCTGGAAGTGTCCCCTACGAGGCGTGGTTGCCATTCACTCACATCCTTCCAGGAACCGGGACAGGTGGAACAAACAGACGGTGATGTGAATGCATCATTCAAATACCATTAGCCAGCTAACTAGCTACCTAGCTAGCCTAGCCAAATAAACATACTTGCCGTCATCAGGCCTGCAGCTCTATGGTTTATCACCAGAAATGTCAGATCAACTCTCATTAAGGTAACAAAAACAAAACATTAATTGAAAAATGCAATTGAAACAACTTAAAAATACAGAAAATCTGTACAATATTTCCAGAGCTCTCTGCCTAGGCGACCTCACAGCGCCATGGCAAACATGGAACCAAATTTCAGAGCATTTCCCAACCCCCAGAACTGACCCAGCTAGCACATAACATTCTGGGAATATTTATATATAATATATTTAAGAGTTTGGTGAGAGTGTGGTTGTCCTGTGGTTATTTTGAATACAGTAAAACCTTTCACAACTTTCTGGGAATGGTGCAGGGTAGTTGATTTGCTTTGGAACGTTCTCAGCACATTTAATTAAAGAACTAACTTAATCTTGTTATTACTTTTAATTCACTACTTTAACAGAACGTTTACTAAAAGTTCAAACATGGTTACATTTCATTTCAATTTTGATAATGTTTGAGGAACGTTCTCCAACTGGTTTGCAATTGAGAATATTATCAAATAGTTCAGAGAATGTTAAGAAACAGTGTCCTTCTTTGGGAATTTCAGTACTTCAGCATTACGTTTCCTACAGGTTTCCTCATGGTTCTATTTAAAGTCATGTTCTCAAATTGTTCTGAGAACATTAAGAAAACTTTCCCCCCCAAAAATCAAGAAAACTTTTGAGAAAGTTCTAAGAATGTTATTTAAAATACATTCCATTCTCAGCATCAACAAAACTCTTTCTATACTCTCTTGTTAAGTGTGTTCAAGTGTGTGGGCCATGCCCACTAATTGGCCACATCTGATCTTAATGAGTGCTAACTGTTATAACTAACTGTTATAGGCCTATTTCTATTTTGCCCTATTTATCAAAGTGTTGGAAAAACTTGTCAATAAACAACTGTCTGGCTTTCTTGATGTCTATAGTATTCTCTCTGGTATGCAATCTGCTTTCCGCTCAGGTTATGAATGTGTCACTGCAACCTTAAAGGTCCTCAATGATGTCACCATTGTCCTTGATTCTCAGCAATGTTGTGCTGCTATTTTTATTGATTTGGTCAAAGCTTTTGATACGGTAGACCATTCCATTCTTGTGGGCCGGCTAAGGAGTATTGGTGTCTCTGAGGTATCTCTGGCCTGGTTTGCGAACTACCTCTCTCAAAGAGTGCAGTGTATAAAGACAGAACATTTGCTGTCTCAACCACTGTCTGTCACCAAGGGTGTACCCCAAGGCTCGATCCTAGGCCCCACGCTCTTCTCAATTTACATCAACAACATAGCTCAGGCAGTAGGAAGCTCTCTCATCCATTTATATGCAGATGACACAGTCTTATACTTAACTGGCCCCTCCCCAGATTTTGTGTTAAACGCTCTACAACAAAGCTTCCTTAGTGTCCAACAAGCTTTCTCTACCCTTAACCTTGTTCTGAACACCTCCAAAACAAAGGTCATGTGGTTTGGTAAGAAGAATGCCCCTCCTCCCACAGGTGTTATTACTACCTCTGAGGGTTTAGAGCTTGAGGTAGTCACCTCATAGAAGTACTTGGGAGTATGGCTAGACGGTACACTGTCCTTCTCTCAAATCAAATCAAATCCAATTTTATTGGTCACATACACATGGTTAGCAGATGTTAATGCGAGTGTAGTGAAATGCTTGCTTCTGCTTCTAGTTCTGACTGAGCAGTAATATCTAACAAGTAATCTAACAATTTCACAACAACTACCTTATACACACAAGTGTGAAGGTTTGAATAAGAATATGTACATATAAATATATGGATGAGCGATGGCCATGCGGCATAGGCAAGATGCAGTAGATGGTATAGAGTACAGTATATACATATGAGATGAGTAATGTAGGGTATGTAAACATTATATAAAATGGCATTATTTAAAGTGACTAGTGATACATTCATTACATCCAATTTTTAATTATTGAAGTGGCTAGAGATTTGAGTCAGTATGTTAGTGATGGCTGTTTAACAGTCTGATGGCCTTGAGATAGAAGCTGTTTTTCAGTCTCTCGGTCCCAGCTTTGATGCACCTGTACTGATCTCACCTTCTGGATGATAGCGGGGTGAACAGGCAGTTGCTCGGGTGGTTGTTGTCCTTGATGATCTTTTTGGCCTTCCTGTGACATCGGGTGGTGTAGGTGTCCTGGAGGGCAGGTAGTTTGCCCCTGGTGATGCATTGTGCAGACCTCACTACCCTCTGGAGAGCCGTATGGTTGTGGGCGAAGCAGTTGCCGTACCAGGCGGTGATACAGCCCGACAGGATGCTCTCGATTGTCCATCTGTAAAAGTTTGTGAGTGTTTTCAGTGACAAGCCACATTTCTTCAGCCTCCTGATGTTGAAGAGGCGCTGTTGCGCCTTCTTCACCATGCTGTCTATGTGGGTGGACCATTTCAGTTTGTCCGTGATGTGTACGCCGAGGAACTTAAAACTTTCCACCTTCTCCACTGCTGTCCCATTGATGTGGATAGAAGGGTGCTCCCTCTGCTGTTTCCTAAAGTCTACGATCATCTCCTTTGTTTTGTTGACGTTGAGTGTGAGGTTATTTCCTGACACCACACTCCGAGGGCCCTCACCTCCTCCCTGTAGGCCGTCTCGTCGTTGTTGGTAATCAAGCCTACCACTGTAGTGTCATCTGCAAACTTGATGATTGAGTTGGAGGTGTGCATGGCCATGCAGTCATAGGTGAACAGGGAGTACAGGAGAGGGCTGAGAACGCACCCTTGTGGGGCCCCAGTGTTGAGGATCAGCGGGGTGGAGATGTTGTTTCCTACCCTCACCACCTGGGTGTGGGTGGTGAGGGTATCAACACTGCAGGCTAAAGTTAAATCTAGACTTGGTTTCCTCTACCGTAATCGCTCCTCTTTCACCCCAGCTGCCAAACTAACCCTGATTCAGATGACCATCCTACCCATGCAAGTTTACGAAATGTAATTTATAGATCGGCAGGTAAGGGTGTTCTCGAGCGGCTAGATGCTCTTTACCATTTGGCCATCAGATTTGCCACCAATACTCCTTATAGGACTGCACTCTATACTCCTCTGTAAACTGGCCATCTCTGTATACTCATCGCAAGACCCACTGGTTGATGCTTATTTATAAAACCCTCTTAGGCCTCACTCCCCCCTATCTGAGATATTTACTGCAGCCCTCATCCTCCACATACTGTACATCACCCGTTCTTCCAGTCACATTCTGTTAAAGGTTCCTAAAGCACATATATCCCTGGGTCGCTCGTCTTTTCAGTTCGCTGCAGCTAGCGACTGGAACGAGCTGCAACAAACACTCAGACCGTGCAGTTTTATCTCAATCTCTTCATTCAAAGACTCAATCACGGACACTTTTACTGACAGTTGTGGCTGCTTTGTGTGATGTATTGTTGTCTCTACCTTCTTGCCCTTTGTGCTGTTGTCTGTGCCCAATAATGTTTGTACCATGTTTTGTGCTGCTACCATGTTGTGCTGCTGCCATGTTGTGTTGCTATCATGTTGTTGTCATGTTGTGTTGCTACCATGCTGTGTTGTCATGTGTTGCTGCCATGCTATGTTGTTGTCTTAGGTATCTCTTTATGTAGAGTTGTCTCTCTTGTCGTGATGTATATTTTGTCCTATATTTTTATTGTATTATTATAATTTTTTGATCTCAGCCCCCGTCCCCGCAGGAGGCCTTTTGTCTTTTGGTAGGCCGTCATTGTAAATAAGAATTTGTTCTTAGCTGACTTGCCTAGTTAAATAAAGGCTACATTTTTAAAAATGTAAAAGATGCTTGAAATGTTTCCTTTGAAATGGGGCCTGTTTAAATTGACTGAAATGAACAGTTTTGTATGAGTAAAGAAAACATGGCATGCTAGCTCCATCCTGGTGGCGCAGTGGACTAATTCCATGAATAGAGAACAGAAGATCATAGGTTTGAATCTTACTGATGCCATGCCACAATAAAAACATGTTCTCAGAATGTTATTTAAATACCTTCCTTCTCAGAACATTAATAAAACCTCCTAGGAAAACTTTCAGGGACCCATAGTTAAACATTCTCAGCAACTCCCTGCAACCTAAAAATGTACATACCCAGACCAGGTAAAATGTTCACTTCTGTTCTCAGAACATTTAAAAAATTTTCTGTTTTACCAGTCAGGAAACTTATGGCTTCAAAGGGAAACCAAAAACGTACGTTCCCACAACTTCCAAGGAACCAAATGTGCTAGCTGGGAATGGTCTATTGTTGGCAACAACAATACATGAATATTCATCCACAAAGAGAGGGAAATAATCAGAGGTGTGGCGAGGCAGGGGAGGAGAGCGGGATCAGCTGTCGTTTCATGCAGATATCACTAATTTAATCAACCGGGAACTACAGAGTAAAAGTTAATGTAGTGAGTTCAAGTGAAATAAGGATTCCATAAGGACAGCGCCAGCCACATAAAAAGAGGTGAACCTTTTCACTTGAGGAAAAGGAGAAAAAAAATCAGCATTGTCAAGTTATTTCCACTCCAGCTGCATTTTCATTGATTCCTTTATTACTTTATTTTAAGCTGGAGCAATGGGTACTGAACCCTGAACATTTTATTTTTATTTTTTTAAACTCCATTTAATGGGTGATACGAATAGATCAAAGATGTTCTGCAAGTAATGCTCATAATATGAGCTTTGATATGACCAGGAAAACAGTACAGTTGATTCAGTAGGCCTTTGCTTGTTTTATGGAGGATTTACAATGGCTGTTTCTGATAATCTTCCAAAACACTGACTCTCATAGAGGACAACTTATTGCTTTAGTAAAATCCCTGAGGAGAGATACTGATTCGCCTTAGTGACAAAAGTTAATGGGAGGTTATGTTATCCAAAATAAGTTTTAAAAAGTTAATTGAGGATTGCAGGCGTAATTCAGAGGAAACATCATTATATCAAATGATTCTGTATTTATGGTAGACTCAAGATAAAGTAATTGATCATCAATGCAGACCTAAGGGCTTATAATATGTTCTCTCTGCAACAGAGGGACCAAATAAATACCATTGGATAAGCAGTGGTTTGATATTAAAACTCCGGATAAGCAGTGGTTTGATATTAAAACTCATCTAGGTTATTGAAGGGGGTGTTAAAACACTTTGGAAGCACTTGGTAGCATTTGATTTTCAGCATGAGGATGTCCTTGGCAAGGAAAACAAGCACCAACTACAATACATAGATTCCTATATTTTAGAGTCTTACACAGGCTGTTGTGTTGTGTTGGCAACAAAAACACACAGTCACATTAACTGAAGCAAATGCTTGTTAAACCTTTGACACACAGTACAAAGTAGGCTGTGACACTGTGACATTGTCACACAGAGATTACAAAACGTGCGCCACAACGCAGAGACAGGGGAGCTATGGAACATGGTAACATGATGATTAAAATCCACCACGGATCAGTAATCATCCACAGTCATCTGTACAGTCATTTGCACAGATTCTTAACACTTGTGGTATACATTCCAATTTATACAACCATCAAACCAATGCCAAAGAAAAATCATTCTGAGGAGTTCATCTTCATGTGTTGACACTTCTACAATACATCGACATCCATTGAGCCAGGTTTTGTTCTGACGCCCCATGTGTCTACTGGCTCATAGAGCAGCCAGGCCCCTGCCGTGAGGAGCTCCCTGCCCACACACTGTTCCATACAGGCCTGGAAAGTGTTAACTGGTGATTAGGCAGAAGAGCCAAGCTGAGCTGAGTTAATGATCTCTCTATCCCCTCACACACACACTCCCCTTCAGCACCCACTTTCTGATCGGTCCCAAGGAAGCCTGGGCAGAGTGGAGACACAGCGGAGGGAAGGAGGGGTGCTGCCTGCCTGCCTTGATGCTGTTTTACACCGACTCAGAGAGAGACTCAGAAAGAGCCTCTGAATCAATAGAGCAGGTCTGCTGGTGCTGTGTTCATTTCGACTCAGCCGGAGCTCCCACTGAGCTGGGTTTGATTTGATGAGAACTCGGCTGGCTCCCTCTGAAAAAGAGATTGCCACTGGGTGTCACTGGGTGTGCAGGAGATGAGAAAGTCTTAGTGTCAGACTGTACTGCAGTCTGTCTGGGGAATGTGACTGACTGTCAGTCTGAGGGCCTGTCTGTCCTGTTGGAGTAGTGAGGCATGCCAAGACCCATCTTCCTCAACTCTCCTCTGAGAATGGCTTTGCTGCCTCCCTCCATATTTATTTAAAGGTTACTTCAGTAGCTCCAGCATCACACATCTACATGGTTCTATTGGAATGCATTCTACAGTATATGAATGAAGGCATCATATTTGTGAGTAGGTGGAGGGTAGAGTATTTGCAAGGAAACACTGACATCTCAACAGCAAGAGGGAGGAGAGAGAGAAGAGTTCAGATGAGTATCCCCTGGTGAGGTTCAGACTAGCGGGAGTTCCAATAGGAACAGCACTCACCTGGGTCATCCTGAGCCCTTCGGAGAACAAACACATGCCACAGCGATTAGCAGACTGTAGCACCTCCACTCAGTCAGATGTTCAGGCCAAGTGTGTGTGTGTGTGTTAGGGTTGGGCGATATATCAAATTAATTTGATTAATTCAAACATATGTTTTAGCATGATATTCCAAATGCCTTTATCGCAAGAATAACGTTTTTTTTTATGTTTCGTTTTTTTAATGAGAATTTACAACCCTGCTTGTTCGCATGTTGTCTTTTGGTCTCATCTCCTTCGCTCCTTCTACTTTGACTGTGCACCTCCCCATTTACACACACACACACCAAACTCATCCCCCTGCCACTCCGAACATCCTCGCTGACAAAAAGCAGTTTCAACTCGCTATTTGCTTTTGACGTTTGGTCCAACAGAATCAGTCATATGAGACATTATTTGACTGTAATAGAGGAAAACATAACCTTTCTTACTATACCCTAACTTATATACTGACTTGCCTAGTTAAATAAATGTTAAATAAAATAAAATGAATACCCTTTTATGTCTCAACTCTTCAAATTGTGAGACAACCAGACCCTGCTAAAATGGGAGTATCAATGAACATTGATTCTAGAAAATGAATGCTCAGTTTGACACATATACCGCTAGCAGCATTTTAGCCACACACTTTTATACTAGCTGTCTAGTCTGTGTTTTATAAATGTGCAATAAGCATAAAAAACAATTATATAAGGAATTGGCAACTCATTCTGAGAAATAAGGTAGGCCACTTGATTTCAACATCTGTACAAAGTGGACAGGCTAGCATGCTGTTCAAACAGTTGGAGACAGACAGAAGGGTGTGTTCATAACAATTAAACTGTTCTACCTTGTTAGCTAGCAAATATATCCAATTTGGCTAGACTTTTAATATAAAGATTAGCTGGCTACTCACTAGTACCTCGGCTTGTGCTTGGGAGATTGTTTATGAGATCTAGTTGTGATCATTTTATATAATGCCTGGCTGCTACAAGAAGTTAGTCATTATTAGTGAATGTGTATTATGCATGGTCCTGGTTAAATTTGTAACAAAAAGGGCATTTTCATAGATGGACTTGACAGCCAGATCAGTATTTATTGCAAAACTATTTTGACAAAATAATGTAATTATCAGTGAGTCTTTTGATTGTGAAAGTCTTATATTTAGCCTAGGTATAATTTCACAAGCCCTGAATTTATTACATTATTCCTGACTGTTTGAAATGCAGTGTATTTTACTTTTAATTGTAAAACAAAGCTTATTCAGTGGAAACATTTAAAAAACGGAGATGCAGTAAATATCGTGAATGACCCATAAATTTGATATTTTAGATATGCTCTTTAGGTCATATCACCCAGCCCTTGTGTGTATGCCTGTGTCCGTGCATGCGTGTGTGTGTTAGCTAAGACTGGCTAAAACACAATGTAACACAGCAGATACTGCTATACTTGTCATCCTTTATTACTGCGTTGTGATGTGACCATACATAGACAATATGGAAGCCCGGGCCGTTTTGCATGCCGTCTCTCACTTATGATCATATTACATCCATTGTGCCCACTCTGGGGTTAGCTAGCATACATTGAGGAAAAGTGCTTTTGAAGAAACCTGCCTAAAAAGAGAGAACCCCAGAAGAGGACTTCAAAGCAGGCTGTGACTATGGTAAAAGGCTATACATGAGTATGATTCCAGCCAAACACTCCAATGTCATGAAGGAAGGACTCTAAAATAGAAGAAGATAGTAATCACCTTCAATAGCTTGAAAAATAACACAACACTGTTAGAAGACCTACCTAATTCAAATGTGAAATGGAGGCAGTAGGATCAGATACAATATAGAAAACTGTGAAACAATTGACATGGCTGTTTCTTCTACTTAAAAACATTCCTTTAAAAGGGACAAGCTACGACTAATTTCCATAAATAAGGACAAATTGTGTATTTCCCCAGAGTATTCATGTCCCAACGGAACAACTCTCCAATTTCTGCAGTTGGCCCCATTTCAAAGCCAATGGAAATGAAAGCGATATAATAATAGAAGAGAACATTTCAATTTAAGACAAAAAGGTAGAGTTTCCTCTTACAAACCTTCAAGATATGCTAGACCTTGAAGCAAGAGCAACTAAATGGCTTAAATATGTGAAATGCTTTTCTCCTCTTTCATAGAACCAAAAGATAATTGCATTTTATGTAGGATAACACATTTTCTGTAGGAGTACAGGAGGTTCTATGTTTGCCTGTGGTAAGAACAAGAGGAAGATTCATTCAGTAAGGCCTATTGTTTTAGACACAACTGATGTTGTTTACATGGTGCATTGTATTCCTAAACAGGTATTTGCAATCTCTTTTGCACCTTTGCAGCTCAGACCCACCTTTCTCTTTATTGAGTAAAACATAGACTCATTAAGCAACAATAGGTTACTTTTGATTGCTCTTCGATTACACATTAATTGTCCAATCTGAGTTTGAATTACCAAGGCCCAGACTCCATTGATTTCCCTTCCCTTTGGCCCTATCCCTCAGTGTGCATTAAATACAATGACCTACTGTATTGACTGGTGTCCAAAATCCTATCAACAGTCTACAACATTATATGGACCACTTTGTAAAACCCTAACCCCTAATGGCATTACATTATGTCAATGGTAATATCGGCACCCAGAACCAAATCTCACACGCGTACTGGTTTCAATTGTCATGAGATGTCAATGGTCAATGAAAAAAAGTGTGATAAGGCATGATGTTCAATCTAAGAAGACCAAAGTGTGTGTTTCATACCAGAAGAGTGCTTTCAGTAACAGGGTCACCGCCATGTGTTAGGGCCAGATGGTGGGATACGCAGTAGCCAAGCCCAGCTCAGTTACTTGTCACTGCAATGAGGTAGAGCAGCGGATGGGCCGGGCCGGAGCAGAGGCAGAGCCAATTGATCAGCAGACTACTGAGTGTAGCCTCCCTCCCTCCCTGCTCCATACAGCTGCAGCCACTTCACACTGCTAATTAGATTAGCTCAGCGTACACTGGTAAAGCACCTCAGGACAGGAATTCTGAACACTGCTGTAACACTGCAGCAACCGGAAACCTGAACACAGCCAAAGAGCCGGGCAACGTCCGAGGGCGTGAGGAGAGGGGCGTTTGCATGTGTGTCATAATGAGGGGATGTGTCATGGCGCTGTTTGGGAGAACCAGGGGAATATGAGGATGACTAGACACAGAACTCTGTTTGATGGTTGTGTTTCAGGGTCATAGTCCACACAAATGGAAACCAAACAGTATAACCAGAGTGTGGTCTTGTTTGACATTTCCAAGGGTCATTTCTCTAGCTAGCCTGAAAATCACATTACTTGGTATCATTACATTTGCAGTGTCCGGACAGCACTGATTCCCCTTCTCAGGACTCAGTGAGTGAAAATGGGCTGACAGGTTTTGGCATACCACACCTCTGGACTGTGATCGATAGTGACCTCCAGAGCAGAGCGACTGAGACCCAGTCAGTCAGTCTATTGGAGCCATCTGGTGAGAGAGCCTCTGGAGCAGCAACAGTGAGGAGCCTGGGTAGGCTCCCTGACAAGTCACATCCACTTAGACTAAAATGAGTGCAGTTCTGAAAAAACACAGATGCAAGCTAGTGTTTATAGCTGGCAATCTTGCCCAACACAAGTTGTGTTTGTATTTTGAAACTCTCTTTAAACACTTGAAAACATGATAAAACAGCTGGCATGGTGTTTGTTGATTCCATTTTGATGCATTCTTACAAATGTTTTAAATTGTTAAATGTTGTTGTAATTTGTTAGCTACAGTTTGAACATTGGACATCAAACTGTGTGTAGGGAATGCAGAAGGCACACCTGCATGCACACACGTGGTTCAATTATTTGAATTACAATTCACTCGTTCCTTTTCTGTGAGCCTGAACTGTGAGATGTAGTAGGGAGTTGTAGTTTCCAACAGGCCAATATTCTATGTAGTTTAGCACATAAAATGTGGTAATTAACTCCAATGACCATAATCCATTGTGCATCCACATGTCCGGTCTGTGTTTCTTTTACACCTACTACAGAAGAGAAAAGAATGGTGATGGTGAGGGGATGTGGAGAGCAGCTGTTGCTTTGCGAGGTACATTCATTATTTTGAAGAACTACTAAATAGTGATTTTGTCACACAGTAGCTCTAAAAACATGAGATGATGACTGAATAAATAATAAAGTTAGCAAATAAAAAAAATGTAATATACACAACAACTTAAATGTTTTTGTAAAGTAATCTGAATTAATTATAGTTAATAATTGATAAGCAGTAATGGGCAGACTTGTATTAATTGTTTTATTCTGTGTTACCCAAATAATGAAACCCCAAATCGAAAATCATTATAATTTTTTTCTAATCGAACCGACCTCAAAAAGCACTAATCGCTCAGCATTAATACATAACACACACACACACACACACACACACACACACACACACACACACACACACACACACACACACACACACACACACACACACACACACACACACACACACACACACACACACACACACACACACACACACACACACACACACACACACACACACACACAAAATGAAGGCAAGGAGAGCCTTTAAGCTAGTGTGTCATTTCAAATCTGACTCAGATGCATCCTCAAGCTGTTGGCTGCACAGGAGAGCCTTGTGATGAGCCTGGTCCCACATTGCAGTCTGTGGCTCAGGAATCTAATTCATCTGGCTCTAATTCAGCTCGATGTGTTGAATGCCAGGAAAAGGTTACTTTTACAGTTTAAAGCACACCAGTGTCACTGGGCTGATGCTTAGCCAGGCATGTTGTGAGGAAGAGACAGATGTACACATGAGTATGGAGAAAGTGTCATCACTGTGCAGTGTGCACAGCTACACTCCCTAACGGGGGAAAAGTTTGGCATTCCATTTGTTTATAAACTTTGCTGCCTTATCAGCACTCTATAGCAGTAAAATAGGAAAAATATAAAATGTTTTACAGTGAGTGTGAATAATTGTATTCAAACCCTAACATCAAATATAAACTGGGTAAAATCAGCAGAGGCCTAAATATTTTTTACTTTGATCTCTGAGGGTGATGAAAAGTTAATAAATGTTTGGTAGCACTTGACCCCATAACATTTTACGACACCAAGTTATGTCATAAAAGCTGACATAACTTGTCATAACATGGTCATAACACTGTCAGGATCCATATATTTACACCTGTTGTGATATATATTGCATTATTTTATGGCTGATTATGACACCTACATAAGAGTGTCAAAACCTACATTTATTCAAATGTGTTTCTTCCCTGCTGAGAAGTTTCCTTTCGTTTGAAAATGTGTTTCTTAAATCCTTTGCTGTTGTTGAAGTTAATTCTTTACAGTCATGTTTTTTTTCATCATATTTGAAATAACTTGTAGAAAATACACTTTATGACTCTGTCATGAAGCATTATGACCATCCTGTGTCACTTTACTTGGACTAAGAAAATACACTTTAAGAAGCCTTATGACCATCGTAATCATATAAGCCAGATAGGCCTATCACGTACATGCCCTTATATCAGTCATTAGTCAAAAAGAAGGTGTCTTGTCCTGCTCCTGAAATCTGCTCCTGCATCCCAGTCATCAGCAACAGAGCATTGGGATGTCTGACATCAATGTTTGCGCATTTACAATGATAATTTAAGATGGTCAATTTAAAAAAAATATATACAGCATAAACTTACTGTTGACATGTAGGCTATGTTGTAATGGAATGTTTTGATTGTGCGGTAGGTTTTGACACGCTTATGCAGGTGTCATAACCAGCCATAAAATAATTGCCGTGGTAGGTTCTGTGGGTTTTTACACTCTTAGGTATGTGTCATAACCAGCCATAAAATAACGCAATATTTGTCATAATAGACCCAAATAATTGCATCATGACATTGTTATGACCATATTATAAAAGGTTATGACAAGTTATGTCAGCTGTTATGACATTGTTATGACCGTGTCATAACTAGTTATGAAGCTGGGTTTCAAGTAAAGTGTTACCGAATTGTTTTGTCTAAATCTATACAGCACAGTATTCAGTGATTTCAAGACATTTAAAGCTTAGCTGACTTAAATCAGTACTGCCAGTGGCAGACATTTAACAAGATATCATCTTCCCTTTTTAAAGTTGGGGAAGTTATTTCAGGTGAGTGCTGTTCAGACGGTGAGGAGTCTGCATCATTAACGTGTAAAGCACCAGAGGCCTGTGTCTACCAGATGTGTGAGCTGAGGATGCAAATGATTTCATCTCCACCACTCATCAACAGGAGGCGTGAAATGGAGGCAAGACGGGCCCTGGTGGCAGCTGTCATACTGACAGGGTCTGATGGCGACAGACAGTCACATAGACATGTATCTGGCTGAACTGAGATACATTGCATCATTTGCATAGGGAAATGACGTTGCAAAAGAGGCAAGAATGCATGTTGAATAACGATGCCCACATTAACAGAATAACGTAGAGATATAAATGGGCTTCTAGCAAAAACAAAAACTGCTACATTATATTTCCATACAGATGGCATTCAAAAGAACAAGAGACACACAAACGTGTGAGGAGACTTTCGAGACAGATCATTGTGTAAACTTTGGAAAGAGCTGCATACTGGGAGGCAGACTCAACAGCCTTAAACACTGACTGTAATGAGTGTGTACTTGTCGAAACTGTATGAGGCAAGGCAACAGATGTTAATGGGAGTACAAAATGTGCACTGGACCACGTTCTTGTCACAATCCCAGTCATTCTGGTACAGAACATCTGCTCGTTTCCAAACACATACGTGCCAGCGTACCTAGCATCTACATGTTTGCTTATAGGAAATCCTACAGTGAAATACATCACATTTCTTAAAAAATATATGCCCTCAATTTTAGCACACAACCCAATTCAGGATAATACCTTTAAACCAAGTGTCATAGACATAGCAATAGACAATCACACTAAGGAGGAAAATCTTTAATTCACCTATAATGTTTGTAAATAATGGAGAAATCATGTATTACTACCAGACCCTATCATAAAATGTTATGCTTCTGTTTGTGTATGGGTCTCAGTACCTCTTCTGCTTTGGTCTGTTCAAATGCAAACTCCATAGTAGGGACAGCGAGGTGGTTGGCAAAGAAGCTGACGTCCCCAGGGATCTGTAGGGAGCTGACATTTGGTCCAGGGCAGCTTCCACCTCGAATACAGCTCAGCAGCTGCCTCTGAAAGGTAACAACAGACAGAGAGAGATAAAGAGAGAGAGGAGGGATGTGAAAGAGATTTGTCATTAAATAGAGAAGAGTAGTTTAGCAGAATACAAGGACTAGAGGGGAAGGGAAAGGCTGAAAACAATATCACAATAGTTTTATAAATGCAGACAGATTGAACTGAGACAGAGAGAAAGCCAGAGAGACATATATTCAGAGAGATACTGTAGATCTGGCAGTATGGTAGCAGAGGCTGCTGATTGTGAATGCAACTCCAGAGGCTTTGAAACAGAAGCTGTGGGGAACAGTTTCTAATAAATGTTTTCGAAAAAGCTGAAATTAAGGTTTAAGTTTAAAGATTTACTGTGCTTGGTGTAACAGTCCCCCTGGATGTACTGTGGGAGGATGAGGAGGTAGTTTGGAAAAAATATGGGCCTCTAGAAATGTTCAATGCAGAGAGGGGAGATGAATAGCATGCATTTTAAAGGTACTAGCATGTACCAAAAATACCAGACAAATCAGGAACAAACAGAAATCCAAACCAATTAACAGATCTTACTGTACAAACAGAATGAGCATATTTAAATGGATCTCAATTTGACCTTTGGCATCATGTTTATACCAGGTTACTCAGGGGGGACTACACAGTACCGACATTACAGAAAACATACTAAAACAGAAACAAGAATCTGAGAGGAAGTATCCAACCACTGTAAGAGACTCAATGAAAGGACAGCAGAGGCCATTCAATTCCAGATAAAGCTAAGAATCTTGGAGAAAGGAAACTCAATAGCACGGAGATTGAGAGGAGAGAAGGGAGAGAATGGGTCATTCTGTCCTGTGTTGCCTTGCCTCCCGCCTTCTCCCAATCAATATTTAATTTATTTGTCTGCTATGATAACGAGATAGTGAAATCATTGTTTATATATTTGTGCTTAAATGATCCTGCAGCCGAGAGGAGGCTGGAGTTTGGCGTGCAGCCAGAGCAGCTGTGGGCCATCCCCTATGCAGCATCCACTCCTCTGTACTACAGTACACTACCCAGACGATGCATTAGATCACGCTGTAGCAGCAGCAGTACCATCTGTAACTATCAGTTAACCAGGCTTTTATCAATTCACAATGCTCACAGTACACTGCCCTGCCCTGCATAAGCTGTTATAGACTGCTTCCCATTCCAGAGATAAGAAACAACAACTTCTCGTAATGGCAATCTGCTAAAGGGAAGGAAATGTACACTGTTATGAATGTTTACATATACAGTTGAAGTCGGAAGTTTACATACACCTTAGCCAAATACATTTAAACTCAGTTTTTCACAATTCCTGACATTTAATCCAAGTAAAAGTTCCCTGTCGGGATCACCACTTCATTTTAAGAATGTGAAATGTCAGAATAATAGTAGAGAAATGTATTTATTTCAGCGTTTATTTCTTTCATCACATTCCCAGTGGGTCAGAAGTTTACATACACTCAATTAGTATTTGGAAGCATTGCCTTTAAATTGTTTAACTTGGGTCAAACGGTTTGGGTAGCCTTCCACAAGCTTCCCACAATAAGTTGGGTGAATTTTGTCCCATTCCTCCTGGCAGAGATGGTGTAACTGAGTCAGGTTTGTAGGTCTCCTTGCTCCTACACACTTTTTCAGTTCTGCCCACAGATTTTCTATGGGATTGAGGTCAGGGCTTTGTGATGGCCACTCCAATACCTTGACTTTGCTGTCCTTAAGCCATTTTGCCACAACTTTGGAAGTCTGCTTGGGGTCATTGTCCATTTGGAAGACCCATTTGCGACCAAGCTTTAACTTCCTGACGGATGTCTTAAGATTCCTCCCTCAATGATGCCATTTATTTTGTGAAGTGCACCAGTCCCTCCTGCAGCAAAGCACCCCCACAACATGATTCTGCCACCCCCGTGCTTCACGGTTGGAATGGTGTTCTTCGGCTTGCAAGCATCCCCCTTTTTCCTCCAAACATAATGATGATCGTTATGGCCAAACAATTTTTGTTTCATCAGACCAGAGGACATTTCTCCAAAAAGTACGATCTTTGTCCCCATGCGCAGTTGAAAACCGTAGTCTGGCTTTTTTATGGCGGTTTGGAGCAGTGGCTTCTTCCTTGCTGAGCGGCAATTCAGCTTATGTCGATATAGGACTGTGGATATAGATATTGTGGATATAGATACTTGTGTACCTGTTTCCTCCAGCATCTACACAAGGTCCTTTGCTTTTGTTCTAGGATTGATTTGCACTTTTCGCACCAAAGTACGTATATCTCTAGGAGACAGAACGTCTCCTTCCTGAGCGGTATGACGGCTGTGTGGTCCCATGGTGTTTATACTTGCATACTATTGTTTGTACATATGAACGTGGTACCTTCAGGCGTTTGAAAATTGCTCCCAAGGATGAACCAGACTTGTGGAGGTCTAAAACATTTTTTCTGAGGTCTTGGCTGATTTCTTTTGATTTCTCCATGATGTCAAGCAAATAGGCACTGAGTTTGACGGTAGGCCTTGAAATAAAAAAGAAACTTCCCCTTTTCAGGACCCTGTCTTTCGAAGACAATTCATAAAAATCCAAATAACTTCACAGATCTTCATTTTAAAGGGTTAAAACACTGTTTCCCATAATTGTTTAAAATGACCCATAAACAATTAATGAACATGCACCTGTGGAAAGGTCGTTAAGACACTAACAGCTTACAGACGGTAGGCAATTAAGTGCACAGCTATGAAAATTTAGGACACTAAAGAGGCCTTTCTACTGACTCTGAAAAACACCAAAAGAAAGATGCCAAGGGTCCCTGCTCATCTGTGTGAATGTGCCTTAGGCATGCTGCAAGGATGCATGAGGACTGCAGATGTGGCCAGGGCAATAAATTGCAATGTCAGTACTGTGAGACGCCTAAGACAGAGCTACAGGGAGACAGGACGGACAGCTGATTGTCCTCACAGTGACAGACCACGTGTAACAACACCTGCACAGGATCGGTACATCCGAACATCACACCTGCGGGACAGGTACAGGATGGCAACAACAACTGCCCAAGTTACACCAGGAACGCACAATCCCTCCATCAGTGCTCAGACTCTCCACAATAGGCTGAGATAGGCTGGACTGAGGGCTTGTAGGCCTGTTGTAAGGCAGGTTATTCAATTTCTGCTAGTCACATGTCTGTGGAACTTGTTCAGTTTATATCTCAGTTGTTGAATCTTCATATGCTCATACAAATATTTACTCATGTTAAGTTTGCTGAAAATAAATGCAGTTGACAGTGAGTGTGCATTTCTTTTTTGGTGAGTTTACATCCACAGGTACACCTCCAATTGACTCAAATGATGTCAATTAGCCCATGAGAAGCTTCTAAAGCCATGACATAATTTTCTGGAATTTTCCAAGCTGTTTAAAGGCTGGGTCAACTTAGTGTATGCAAGACTTCTGTGATAATGTGAATTATGAGTGAAATAATCTGTCTGCAAACAATTGTTGGAAAAATGACTTGCACAAAGTAGATGTCCTAAACGACTTGCCAAAATTATAGTTTGTTAACGAGAAATTTGTGGAGTGGTTGAAAAACTAGTTTTAATGACTCCAACCTAAGTGTATGTAAACTTCCGACTTCAACAGTATTATCCCTGTATGTAATGGCGATTAGAGAAGGTTTCTTCCCTGTACAGGTGCTGTAAATCTTGTAATGGCGCTGTATTTTCTGCAATCCACCTCTAATCGACTCATATTGACTGGGGAGTGCCCTGCAGTGTGTGAACCCAGGCCTCAGAGGGCTAACTGATCAATGGATCCTTTAATAGGCAACTTAACTGGATTACTGTGATGCACACTGACATGCTGTCTGACTCTGAACAAAAATACAGTGGGGGGTGAACAACATAAAGAAATGGGCAGTAGAATCTGTGGCCATGTGTGATGCATTCAGATAATGTCAATGTTTTGACATGTTCTTCTACAGTAAATAGCATATATTTTGTATGTATGTAAAAGCATAATCATTGGCCTAGTTCTGACTTCAAAGAAAAGTGGGATACATTTTGAGATTCAGGTCCTCAGAGGATGTGTTTTCAATAGTATAACTTGTAGAAGGAAGGGAAGCGCTGCTACGGTACACAATAGTAGATATTTGTGAATAGAAGGTGCTCTTTGGTAAAAGGGGTATATTGGTCATCAACAACAAAAAAGGAGGACCAAGGAACACTTCATTTAATTAAAGGGAAACTTCCCAGCTAGACACTATTTGGGCTGTCTTCCTACATAATTATGAGTGTGAGTATGTTCATGAAATAATTATGCACTGTAGCTGTATTTTTGCATTTTTGCGCTGGGATAGTTCAATCAATTGCATCATTGGTTGATTGAGCATACTGTCTGAAATAAAAAATAAATGGAGGCATGTTTTGTAGCAATTATTGTGGCCTTTGTGTTTTGCCGATTGCGCGATCATGCTAGAAGTGAGTATATATGGTTGTTCTTGTTCAATAGAGCCATTGGCCATTGGTCTCAACAATGTTCCTATCTGCCAGGACATTGCAGGATATCTATTTTCTCTGGATTTGTTAAGACTACAGCCTGACGGGAGCCCTGCTTCCTTGTTCCCACCCTCAAAGGCGGCATTTTCAAAACTAGGGGCAGTGCTAGTCTACAAGTTCACTGGAGTTGTACCGTGCATCTATCCGAGATTGCTAAATAATTAGCTACAATTGCTGCTTCTGATGATTCTTCTTTACAAGAAGAGCTGGACCACGAAACATTTTTGAAGAATGAGTTGAGACAGCGATAAAAAAAAATTGCGAGACCAGCAAGCAGTGGCGGCAGCCTAGACTTGCTGGACCAGGACTCATGAGGGCAAATTACAAACAAGTCATTTGTTTAGCTGTTGGTAGTTAGCTAGCAATATTACCTCTCTTTTTACACGAGGCAGTGTTATTCAGTACAGTACAATTTGGTGATCAATTCAGCCATAATGGGGTTTGTTGGTACCACTACAAGCCAAACTAGCCAAGTTTAGCTAGTTAGCTGTATACGTAAAATGTACTGTAGTCTGTTATAGCTAGTTAGCCTAGCTAGCCTTAGTGCCTCTCGTTATATATAGCTAGCTGTATACATAAAATGTACTGTAGTCTAACGTTGTAGCTAGTTAGCCTAGCTAGCCTCAGTGCCTCTCGTTAGGAACAAAACTGGATAAATGTTTTGATGATCGCAGAGTAAAGGAATGGCTTTATGACTCATTAATCTTGGAGTAACTATGTCTGGTGTTGTAGCTAGCTAGCTACTGTGTGTATGTGGGATGTCTCATTCTACACCATGCTCAACCTCTTGCAGAAGATTTGTATGTACTGAAAGTCTCCTGGAGAGACATGAAGACTGATCATGAAGATGTGTAAAACATGAAGACTGAAGTGTAACCATAAAATAAACCATGTTCATCTGTAAACAAAAAGTTACAGTAGACTGGTATGCGTTTTGTTACACTTAAAGTCAATAATGGGGCAGACGGGCTGTTAGCAAAGATGTGAAAAGTTTGAGGGGGGCTTGAACTGTTGACCGTCTAGTGGTGTATACAGTTGTGCTGTTGTGTAGACAAGCACTGCCAGCAAAAGTGGATAGGCTAGAAGAGTGTATACCAACACCCCTCTCTCCCATGCCAAAGAACTGACTGCAAGGGTGTGAAAAGTTTTAGGAGCACTTGTCTTGTAGACAGTTTAGTGTATTGGTGATTTTGTTTTCTCTGGGGGGTATTGTGCTTTCATAAATACCTTTGGCTGTCCTGGCTAGTTTCAAAGTCAGATGACGTTGAGCTTATTCCAGGGTGAAAGCTTTCATCCAATGTGTTTACAGGCTCTGTACTACTAAATTCAAGGTCATCAGCAGCAGGATTCAGAGATGTGGACTCGAGTCACGTGACATGGACTCGAGTACCACTCAGTCGCACATTTTACGACTTGAAACTTGACTTGTCAAAAATAAAAACCCTTGCCACTCGACTTCGACTTGAGCATCTATAACTTGTGATTTAACTTGGACTTGAGCTGTATGACTCAATTTGTCATCTTGCGCACAATGTAGGCCTATCTGTTCTTTATATCGGAGTGCTGCAGATTCTGTTCTATGTCTTGACCAATCAGATTCACTGAAATCACAGGTTGCGCTCCAGGCACAATGCTCGTCATTTAGCAAAGCGTAAGCCACTCTACTGTCGTCTCGTATTTATTTAGCAAACGTGATAACACATCACTCCTGACAGACACAAGCAATAACTCTTCACAGAAATATTGCAGCAGCCTACAACTAAACTGTATGGGAAGAAAACACGATTTTTTCCAGTCTGATCAACTAGGCTACTGATAACAACCGCAGCCAGCAGCTGCATAGGCTACAGCCAATGCACCCTGTCCCCTCTGGCCAGTGTAAACAAAGTGGTAATGTTATGTAACCTATCTCTATAGACCATTTATTTGTATTAGGAGAAAATGTGAATATGATCAAATTTGGTTTAGGCTATATTCAAACTTGGGCTGGCTGGCTAGGCAACCTTGACCTTTTCAATACAAAATTATTAACTGAAATGAATTGAACACAATACCGATTACATAAATACACCGTGTGAGTACATTTTAATTGCAGTTGATATAGGCTTATACGATGTAAAACTGCATAATGCAAGCTCAGCCCTGTCAGCTCTACTGTCCAATTGCAGAGGTTGTGTTTGTGTAAAGAATAGTTGTAAAATATAATGAATATGAACAAGTACAAGGTTGCTGCAGTTTGACAGGGTTTTCATTCTTCCTAGGAACAGGTTTTTCAGATAGCCTATTTGTGAAGAGCATTGGGCCAGTAACTGAAAGGTCAATAGTTCAAATCCCTAAGCTGACTAGTTAAAAAAACTGTCTTTGTGCCCTTGAGCAAGACACTTAACCCTAATTGTCCATGTATGTCACTCTGGATAAGTGTCTGCTAAATGACTCAAATGCAAATCTGGTCTCACTGCCCATATAAAAACCTTTGCACAACTGATTAATCACTAATATACCCTATAGAGTTAGGAAAAGCTCCAGGCCAAAGGTAAAACAATTTGCCCCACCACTCTGAAAAGCATACATTACACTTTTAAAAGACAGAGGCAAACCATAGAGAAACTGAAGGAGTTTTTTTTAAGTGAACATGAATAGGTACCAATAAGTACATTATGATTGAAAAGCGCCACACTAGCCAGGGACAGGTTTGATAGAGCCACATAAGCACAGGCTGTGTGATGCTGCAAGTCTCTTCCTGCCCTGCACAATTAATCCACTCTCCCTGGCTCAAAATATAGCATAAACTTTGTAGGCCTATCTGTAGGTCTATCTCCCTGTTCACCCATGACTGCGTGGCCATGCACGCCTCCAACTCGATCATCAAGTTTGCAGATGACACAACAGTAGTAGACTTGATCACCAACAACGACGAGACAGCCTATAGGGAGGAGGTGAGGGCACTCGGAGTGTGGTGTCATGAAAACAACCTCTCACTCAACATCAACAAAACAGAGTCGATGATCGTGGACTTCAGGAAACAGCAGAGCGAGCACTCCCCTATCCACATAGATGGGACAGCAGTGGAGAAGGTGGAAAGTCTCAAGTTCCTCGGCGTACACATCATGGACAAACTAAAATGGTCCACCCACACAGACAGTGTTGTGAAGAAGGTGCAACAGCACCTCTTCAACCTCAGGAGGCTGAAGAAATTTGCCCTGTCACCTAAAAACCTCACAAACTACTACAGATGGACAATTGAGAGCATCCTGTCAGGCTGTATCACCGCCTGGTACGGCAACAGGACACCTACAGCACCCGATGTCACAGGAAGGCCAAAATTATCATCAAGGACAACAACCGACCGAGCCACTGTCTGTTCATCCCCGCTACCATCCAGAAGGCAAGATAAGAACAGATGCATCAAAGCTGGGACCGAGAGACTGAAAAATAGCTTCTATCTCAAGGTCATCAGACTGTTAAACAGCCATCACTAACACTGAGAGGCTGCTGCCTACATACAGACTTGAAATCATTGGCCACTCTAACAAATGGATCAGTAGTCACTTTATTAATGCCACTTTAATAATGATGTTTAGATTTTTGTGTATTAGGTAGTTGTTGTGGAATTGTTAGATTACTTGCTAGATATTGCTGCATTGTTGGAATTAGAAACACAAGCATTTCGCTACACTCGCAATAATATCTGCTAACCATGTATATGTTACTAATACAATTTGATTTGATAACCTAATATTGGTAACAAGAAAGCAATAATAGCAGGATGATTTTGTTCTGCAAAGCCAACCTGAACTCAGGGGTAGACAAAACATAGTAAACGAAAATCCAGGATGCTTAAACCACTAGGCACAGACATCAGTTCAACATCTAGTTTTGATTTACATTTGGTTGTCTTACTAACATAAATTCAACATGAAATCAACAAAAAAGTGTCACAATTTCATTGGATTTAGGTTAAAAGTTGGGTTAAAAAAAATCCCTTACGTTGATTACTTTTTTATAATCATATCACGTTTCCATGTTGATTCAACATCATGACTTTGAATTCATATGATATGTTACGAATTACAATTAGTATGATATGTTACAAATTCCAAATCGTACAATATGTTTCAAATTTGCAGTACGTATGATATGTTACGAATTCCAATATGTTGTGACTAACATGAACATGTCTAACTTGCACCGTTATGCAATTATTAAGAGACTAGATACAAATAGCTAATCCTGGTGACCAATGTTAAAACATTAATTTATTGAGGCAAACAGATCAGGGATGTCACGGTGGTACCCAAGCATATGCTATGTGTACAGTGTATATAACAACTACCAATAGACCTACTACGTTATAAGCGTACAGTCAATCAAAGAATGACTCTCTAAAGCGAGGAATGCATTTACTCAATTCAACTAATATAATTTATTAGTCAAAAAATAATTAGCACTCAAAAAATTACAGTGTTAATGAAATACATGATACATTACAGAATAGTCAATTATTATCACCAATAGGCTAAACTTAATGTGGTCTTCAGTTCAGAATAATCTCTAAGAGAAAAAATGATGTGTGTGATACACAGGAGCATGCTAAAAAGTTCTCAAAGTATGAACAAATTCACTGTCCTTTTAACCAAATTCAAGCAGAAACTCACGCCCAACCTGAATGAAAATGTCTTTGCTAGTAAAATCAATAGACTGGAACAACACACCCAGATTGTAATCTAATCAACTCAATTTAAATGATAAGAGTGCACCCCTGTGTCGCTCTTCTTTGAACTATACACCATCCAACAAACAAAATAACAGTTTCCCTGTAACAATAAATCCGTAGGACTTACAGTACAATAACACATATCAACATTTGTAGCTCTTTGTGGACTCTTGAAACAATCCAAACATGACAATTTCATTCACACAGTAACATTCATTTAGTCAATTTCACGTTTTCATCTGTTTTCATACCTCCTACGTTGTCCGTAATCCCATGGTTCTGTGGGAACGTTCTTCCCTGGAGAAAGCCACAGATAAGGTATGTTTGACCCCTATATAGCCCACAGATGGTCAGCCATCCCAAAATGTTCATAAAACGTGATTGAGTGGGCCTGGGCCTCGGCGCCTGCAAGTCGCCAGTTGCGAGTTTCACCTCTCATTCTTTTGTTTCTCACAAAATCGCCTTAGATCTTTCACCATTGGCATGCTAATGTTGGGTGCTGTAAACTGAGATGCTAATACATTTCATTTAATTTTATTTTCAAATATACTGTTTTTATGATGCAGCCATCTTTGATATCTTTTATGTATATCTGACTAATTTGCTAAAACCACATCTGAAGTTGCTATTGACTAATCCAATCAGATAAAATAAAATGTTACGCTCATTAAAATGTAAATTAATGTGAATTTCTCTGTGATGTGTTGGTGTACCTTCAGTTCTATGTTTTGCTCTTACAAAGAAGAACGGAAGCATTCCTTTCTAGCTTGCTTACTTAAGGTTATGTGCACGTCTAAAGATGAAGACAATACTACCCGCCAAAAGGACATTTCTGATGTGATGCCGCTAGGTCCATGAACTGCTGGTCAGAAGATCGTCTACAGTGACTACAGTGCTGATCATCCGGTTTTGAACACTTCTGTCTGACGCAGAATCAGATGTGTTCATGGGGAGGATTATGTAAGGCGACCCAGCCCCCAAAGTGACTCTTTACACTGTATGTAAGGATTCCTCTGTGTTGTGTTAGGAATTCAAGATTCTCACCAACCCCCATTGTCACACCTCTGGGTAGCAGAGGCTCTGTTGTCTTTACAGGTCTGTCTTTCTGATATCTGACTGGAGTAAAACTTTACAGTAAATCTATTGGTCAACAACTCAGATTTTGAATCTAAACAACTCAGATGTTAAAAAAGGGTCTTTCTCTTTATTGTTGCTGACCTGCGCTGATGAGATACCTACACTGTTTATTTTTATCTCTGTAAAGACAACCATCCCACCTCAGACCGAACGTCTACACGCTCATGCAACCTGTGCGGGAAAGGGGGTCATTTCTCTAGAACCTCCCCCAGTTCCTACACTAGCAGGACAAGGGCCAACACGACCAACCCCACTAACCCAAATCCCAAACCCACTGTCCCCCACCCCCTTCACCAGACAACAACAACAAAGACCTAGACCCAGACCTTTCCACAGGGAGTGCCCAACCCACCACCCAAGATGTCTCAGAAACGGCCAGCACCCTGTCACCACCCAAGCAATCCCAGAAACAGCCCCCACCCCTACTGGCCCCTCCAATCCCTTCCTTGCTACCTCCACACCCTCCAAACCCCTGGTCAAAGGGGAGCCGATTTAGAAAAAGGCCATACAACCGGAAGACCCCCTCGCCTCACAACACCAGTTCTAAGACGACAACGAACTAATCTGGACAAAAATTACCAAAAGGAAAAGACCAGACAAAAAACAGACCAACAAGAGACCAGACCAGAAGAGCACCACAGAACCCAAACCCTGACGCCAGCTAACACGACCCACCAAATCCCCTACACCAGGCAGTCAGTAGGGAGGCATGTCAAGACCTGTGAACAGCCAAAAACCCCCCAACAACACAAACGACCGCTAGAGGGCCTCATCCAAATATGCAATGACATGATCAGACCTGAACCCCCCAATAAGCCTTTATCATGACCCTGACAACACACTCCGAACAGAAGGACTTTCTTCAGATGGCTGTTCATGGTTGCCTACTAACAAGGGAATCCATCTAGAGATGGCACAAGGTACTGTACATACAGAGAACTGCACCACGGAGGCACTCGCACTGAACACACCCACCAACTGTTTGTGAGTGCTCTGTGGCCAGGTGGATCTGGGCCCTGTTTCCTCCCTCTGTCTTCCAGCCTCCTCCTCCAACACCAGCCCAGGCCGATGGACAATACCCTCCACCACTCCCACCCCCCTGCTCACTCTCCCTCCCTTTCTCCTTCCTCCCTCTACGCTTATCTCTCTCACGGAACCAAAACCCGGCCAGAAGCAGGAACCATTCATCACCACACCAGAAGAGGTGCGGAGGAATGACCAAAGCTCTAGACCTACGCCCGGAGCGAGCAGGTCACAGGGCAATACCATCACTGACCTCCGGGTCTTGTGCTTCAAGGTGCGTCTGCTCACTCCTCAGGTTGTCCTTCCTCCCCTCTGCAGAGCCAACCCCAGTCCCAGTTCCAGCACCACACCCAGTCACAACACCAGAACACTGGAAGAGGCGGGGAGGAGGGGCCAAAAAACAGACATTCACCTGGAGCGAGCAGACCACAGGGGAGTGCCACAATTGACCTCCGGGTCTAGGGCTCCATTGCGTGTCTGCTTGCTCCTCAGGTTGTCCTTCCTCCCCTCTGCAGACTACCAGCACCAATCCAGATACCAGTTTCTAGCACCAGACACAGCACCAGATGAGGTGCAGAGGAGGGACCAAACACCAGACCTTCACCGGAGCAAGCAGGCCACAGGGAAGTACCACCATTGACCTCTGGGTCTAGGGCTCCCTTGTGTGTCTGCTTGCTCCTCAGGTTGTCCTTCCACCCCCCTATACAGATCCCGAGCCAGCACCATCCCCAGTTCCCAGTTCCTGGTTCCTGTTTTTTCCCAAGTCCTCTTTCCCAGCACCAGACCCAGCAACAACCTCTGGTTTCCAGCCCTGGTACCAGCATGATTTCCAACCCGGCCCCAACACCAACCCAGGTATTCCCGGTCCCAGCCCAACACCAGCACCAACCCTGGACACAGCACCAACCAACCACAATTACAGTACCACCTCCATCCAGCAACTGCCAGCCCAGACCCCACTGCTTCCCTAACACAAAGACCCTAACACACTATCAACCACTCCACCAGACCAAACATGACTGACTGATTGACTGACGGACTAACTAATTGATAGACTGATTATGGCTACAGTACCTGTTTTTTTATTGAATGCATTCGTTTTTTTGTGTTTTTCTCTGTTTTTCTTTTGATTCGATTAGTTTAGGTTGGATTGATTACTTATTGTTTGAAACGTTTATTATTTTGAATTTTAACCACATTTATTTGAAATTTTTACTTGAATTTTGGAACAACCAAATAAATGTAAGTGTCTCTCTCTCTCCACTCCAGGGATTCTTGGGGTACAGCCTTTCAGGCTATGACTTCTCTCTCTCTTTCCCTCTCTGATCATGCTTAGAATAATACCTGTTAATGCTTTGCATGTGATTTATGCCTTTTATGCTTTTATTTATTTTATTTATCGTATATGATTTATGCTTTGTATGTGATTTCATTTATTTTACAAAGTAATTACATTGACATTTCTTGATTGCTTATTACTGAAGCTCAACTATAGTCTCATGCATATTTGTATTATCTTTATGGAATCAGATAAACATTTGAATAGGTTTAATTGCATAGTCTTATAATGGGTCAGATGTGAGGTAAATGTAATATATATATCAAATATCACCCCACTACAGTGTTTATACCCCTTGACTTATTCCACATTTTGTTGTGTTACAGCCTGAATTAAAAATTGATTAAATATATGTATTTTCTCACCCATCTACACAACATACCCTATAATGACAAAGTGAAAACAAAATGTTTTCAAAATGCAAATTTCTTGAAAATTAAATACAGATATATCTAATTTCCATAAGTACTCACACCATTGAGTCATTACATGTTAGAGTCACCTTTAGCAGCGATTACAGCTGTGAGTCTTTTTGGGTAAGTTTCTAAGAGCTTTGCACACCTGGATTGCACAATATTTTCACATTATTCTTTATAAATGTATTCAAGATCTGTCAATTTGGATGTTGAACATTGCTAGACTCAGGTTTCAGGTAAGACCCAAGTGCAGACTTTTGAAGTAACAATGTTTATTGCAACAACAGGGGCAGGCAAACGACAGGTCAAGGCTGGCAAGGGTTGATAATCCAGAGTAGTGGGGCTAAGGTACAGGACGGCAGGCAGGCCCAGGGTCAGGTCAAGCAGAGGTCAGTAAAGCAGAGTAGGGGCAAAGGCACAGGATGGCAGGCAGGCTCAGAGTCAGGACAGGCAAGGGTCAAAACCAGGATGACGGGAAAAAGATAGACTGGGGAAAAGCAGGAGCTGAGACAAAACGCTGGTTGACTTGAACAAACAAGACGAACTGGCAACAGACAAACAGAGAACACAGGTATAAGTACCCAGGGGATAAGTGGGGAAGATGGGCGACACCTGGAGCAAGGTGGAGACATGCACAAGGACAGGTGAAACAGATCAGGGCGTGACATAGACAACCATTTTCAGATCTTGCCATAGATTTTCAATCCGATTTAAGTCAAAACTGTAACTAGGCCACTCAGGAACGTTCAATGTCTTCTTTGTAAGCAACTCTAGTCTATATTTGGCCTTGTGTTTTAGGTTATTGTCCTGCTGAATGGTGAATTTGTCTCCCAGTGTCTGTTGGAAAGCAGACTGCACCAGGCTTTCCTCTAGGAGTTTGCCTGTGCTGAGCTCTATTCCATTTATTTTTATGAAAAGAAAACTCCCTAGTCCTTGCCAATGACAAGCATACCCATAACATGATGCAGCCACCACCATGCTAGAAAATATGAAGAGTGGTACTAAGTGATGTGTTTTGTTGGATTTGCCTCAAAAATAACTTTTTGAATTCAGGACATAAAGTTAATTTCTTTGCCACGTTTTTGGAGTTTTACTTAGTGCCTTATTGCAAACAGGAAGCATGTTTTGGAATATTGTTTTTCTGTACAAGCTTCCTTCTTTTCACTCTGTCATTTAGGTTAGTACTGTGGAACAACTACAATGTTGTTGATCTGTCCTCAGTTTTCTCCTATCACAGCCATTAAACTCTGTAACTGTTTTAAAAGTCACCATTGGCCTCATGGTGAAATCCCTGAGCAGTTTCCTTCCATTTTGGCAACTGAGTTAGGAAGGATGCCTGTATCTTTGTAGTGACTGGGTGTATTGACACCATCCAAAGTGTAATTAATACCATGCTTAAAGGGATAATCAATGTCTGCCTTTTTTTACCCATCTACAAATAGCTGCTCTTCTTTGAGAGCCATTGTAAAACCTCCCTTGTCTTTGTGGTTAAATCTGTGTTGAAAATTCACTGCCCAACTGAGGGACCTTACAGATAATAATATGTGTGGGGTACAGAGATAAGGTATATATATGTATTTATTATGGATCCCCTTTAGCTTCTGTCAGGGCAGCAGCTACTCCTCCTGGGATTCGGAAAAATTAAGGCAGTTATACAATCTTAAAAACATTAAAATACATTCATAACAGAACACACTGAGTTCGTGCCCTCAGGACCCTACTCCACTACCACATATCTACAACACAAAATCCATGTGTATGTGTGTGTATAGCGCGTATGTTATCATGTTTGTGTATCCGTGTATTTGCGCCTATGTTTGTGTTGTTTCACAGTCCTCGCTGTTCCATAAGCTGTTTTTATTTGTTTAAAAGAAAAAATTCTGATTCTACTGCTTGCATCAGTTAGCTGATGTGGAATAGAGTTCCATGTAGTCATGGCTCTATGTAGTACTGTGCGCCTCCCATAGTCTGTTCTGGACTGTTAAGAGACCTCTGGTGGCAATGACCAGCTTAGCTACTGTTGTATCAATTTGTTTTGACCATGGCGGTTTACAATCCAGGGTTACTCCAAGCAGTTTAGTCACCTCAACTTGCTCAATTTCCACATTATTTATTACAATATTTAGTTTAGGTTTTGTGTTTAGTGAATGATTTGTCGCAAATACAATGCTCTAGTTTAAAAAATATTTAGGACTAACTTATTCCTTTCCACCCATTCTGAAACTAACTGCAGCTCTTTGTTAAGTGTCACAGTCATTTCAGTTGCTATAGTAGCTGACGTGTATAGTGTTGAGTCATCTGACATACATAGACACGCTGGCTTTACTCAAAACAAGTGTCATGTCATTAGTAAAGAAGTAAAAATAAAAGAATAAAACAGTAAGGGGCCTAGACAGCTTCCCTGGGAGCGAAATTCCCGATTCTACCTGGATTATGTTGGAGAGGCTTCCATTAAAGAACACCCTCTGTGTTCTGTTAGACGGGTAACTCTTTATCCACAATATAGCAGGGGGTGTAAAGCCATAGCACACATTTTTGTCCAGCAGCAGACTATGGTTGATAATGTTTAGAGCCGCACTGAAATCTTAGAAAACAGCCTCCAAAATCTTTTTATCATCAATTTCTATCAGCCAATCATTAGTCATTTGCGCAAGTGATGTGCTTGTTGAATGTCTGTCACGAATATTACCGAAGGTGGCTCCCCTTCTTGTTCGGGTGGCGCTCGGCGGTCGTCGTCGCCAGTCTACTAGCTGCCACCGATCCTTTGTTCTGTGTTCGTTTGGTTTTGTCTAATTGGTTTCACCTGTTCCTTGTTTGGTTGTTAGGGTGGGGTTATTTAAGTTAGTTTAGCCCGCTTCTGTTTGTGCGGGCTTGTTCATCTGTATTTGTGAGAGTGGTTAGTGTTTTGTTGGGTTTTCTCGCTGTCCTAGTATTTCACAATAGGGTACTATTTTGTTTTGTAGTTACACCTGTGTTGGGTACACTATTTTGTTTTTTGGACATTAAAGCGTGTTTTTTCCCGCATCCTTTGCTCTCTGTGCCTGACTCCACACCCATTCACTCATTGAGCGTTACAATGTCCTTCCCTATAAGTGTGCTGAAAGTCTGTTGTCAATTTTTCTACTGTAAAACAGGCTGATTGGTTGGCTATTTGAGCCAGTAAAGGGGGATGTACTATTCTTAGGCAGCAGAATTAGTTCGGCTTCACTCCAGGCCTGAGGGCACTCACTTTCTAATAGGCTTAAATTGAAGATTGCATGGCCAATAGGAGTGGCACTATTGTCCACTATTATCCTCGGTAATTTTCCATCCAAGTTGTCAGAACCCGGTGGCTTATCATTGTTGATAGACAACAATATTTTTTTCACCTTTTCCACACTCACTATACTGAATTCAAATGGACAATTCTTGTGTTTTATAAATTGGTCAGATATACTTGGATGTGTAGTGTAAGCGTTTGTTGCTGGCATGTCATGCACACGTTTGCTAATCTTGCCAATTAAAAAAAATATTAAAGTAGATGGTAATATCAGTTGTTTTTGTGATGAATCTGATTCAATGAATGATGGAGTTGAGTTTGCCTTTTTTCCCTAAATTTAATTGAAGGTGCTCCAAAGCTTTTTACTATCATTCTTTATGTAATTTATCTTTGTTTCATAGTGTAGATTCTTCTTCTTTTTATTCAGTTTGGTCACATTATTTCTCAATTTGCAGTACGTTTGAAAAAATGATTGTCATTCAACAATCATGTTAAGCACTATTGCACCCAGTGAGCCCAGTGAGTCCATGCATCTTATTATGTGACTTGTTAAGCACATTTGTACTCCTGAACTTATTTAGGCTTGCCATAAGGGTTTGAATACTTATTGTCTCAAGACATTTCAGCTTTTCATTTTTTATTAATTTGTAAAAATATTCAAAAAACATAATTCCACTTCAAAATTCTGGGGTATTGTATGTAGGCCAGTGACAAAAAAATCTCAATTTAATCAATTTTAAATTCAGGCTGTAACACAACAACATCTGTAAAATTCAAGGGGTGTAAATACTTTCTGAAGCCACTGTATGTCTAGTCTATGAGATCAGGCTGGCAAAGCACGGCCATTTCTCTAGACTGTTTTCTGTAGGCGGAATGAAAACAACTTGACCCAGTTAAACATCTTTCTATCAAAAGTACTCAATGTACTTTACCTCTTTCTAGGTAAATAAAATAGCCTCAAGTGTTACTGTTGTATCCAAAGAATTGTAAAGATTTAAAAAAAATGGATATACATTACTATATAGTAAGTACCAGTATAAATGTAACTGCTTTCCTAAGAACATCATCACAAAGGATTCAATATACACACTTATTTAGTATGTTTTCCTATCAAGGTTCTGTTGAACTCGTTTGAGCAAACAAACTCCATGCCTAGAGAAGGTAAAGGGAAAGAGAGTGGTAGAGAAAGCGAGAGCGAAAGAGAGGGGGGAGAGAGAGAGGGAGAGAGAGAGGGAGAGAGCAAGATAGAGGAAGATAGCAAGGTAGAGAGAGAGGATAGAAAGCGAGCAAGATCAAGAACGAGTGTAGAGGAGAGAGAGGAAGGGAGGCTCTGATAAAATTTGTCAGCCGAGCTGGTTTACTAGCGACGGTTTATTGATTGTGTACTAATTGATGGCCGTCATAGGTTATAAAACATGCCATGGTGCTGCCTTGGAAGAGAGGCGTCTCTACTGTGCAGGCATGCTGCTGGTGTGATTGATCTCCTATAGTCACATGCTACAACCATTACAAGCCTAACCCGCAACACCTTAACATAAAACAAACAAGTAACAACAAAATACTGCTTTGTTGAGTGAACCAGGCAGGTAAATACAGTATATATAGATTGTTTTTAATGAATTCAAGATTGGTATCCCTTGGTAACACTTTGTCATAAACATTTGCATGACACTGTGCACATTTTCTCTAAACCTTGAAGCTCAAAAACAACATTTTAATTTCCAGACAAACATGAGCTGTGTTCGAATACTAACTGCACTAAACGTACTATTTGTGACGTGACTTGAGTATAGTATGCTTATTGGTCATAGTATGGATATAGTTAGTATTTCAAAAGTTCCTGGATGTCGTTCTAAATTTGCCAAAAAACGAAGTATACATGCAGTGGACAGTTTTTCTGTATTCTTAGGACCCATAATGTAATTCTTCAGAAAATGGATGTGGCTTCACAACATTTTCAGATTTTAAGAAAATGGCGTAAAATATGCAGCCAAAGTCTGACAAGAGTGGATACAAATTAATTTAACTAATTATGACAAATGTTGAACAATGTAATAAAGTAATAACTTTTCAAATAAGTTACGATACACCTTATGTTGGCTGACAATTTGTTAGCTACACTATCCTTATGAATCGCATAGCATTACACCAGTACCGGTATGTTAGCTAACGTTAGTTGGCTACTAATACATCGAACTTGCCAAGCAGTATATTAACTATCTGCTATCTATCTAACTACCAAATGTTTATTGGCTTGATTATTTATTTAGCTAAGTGGTATAGTCGTTTTGCATTTTATTGGACATGGTTCATTCTGGCTATATACTACGATTTCAGAGAACTCTCACGCAAAATATCTCGTTGAATATGGCCGGTGTCAGTAAACATTGGCAAAAAAAAGCATCATTAAATTGTTGCCAGCAACACAGTTACAGTCATACCAGCTCTGATAGGGTGAGTAAAATGGTCAGAGTGAGGTGTTCTCTCATTTGTGTCTGGAAGTAGCTAGCCCACATTAGACAGTTAGCTTGGGTCCTTGACCGTCGTTGAACGCTCGGATCAACCCTACTTATCAGCCAGAGCATCCAGGGTGTGTGCTCTGAACGCTCCGAACGGACAATCTGACAACGCCCAGAGCACACTCTGGCACGCCAGACTGAATTTACAAACACAACAGAAATTGTCAAATGTTTAGCTAGTCATTTGTTATGCTAACAAGCTAGCCAGAGGTTGCATAGCAACAGCATCAACTTCCGATAGACAGACAAAGCTCTAGTACGCTCAGCTGAAATGATACAGTTCGTTTACAGTATACTAATTGTATATAGTATGTAGTATATACTCATTAAGTATGTCGTATGGGTATGGGTATTTGAACACAGCTATGGTTTTGTTTTACAGATAAAAGGATGTCCTGGGGCTGTGAATACTAGTGAAAAAATCATCAGAATTCTTGTCCAGTTCTGATACATATACAAATCTCCAGGCAAGACACTCCACGTGTGATTAATCTTGTATGGAGAAAGTGAACTATGATCACTCGCTGCACCCTATTCTACTGTGTAATCTTGTCTGTGAAGAATAGTTGAAGTAGGCAGCTGCCTGTGTGTGTTTGTGAGAATGTGATTGATATAAATAGATGTGAATGCCTGATGAGGGGAAAAGAATAGGATGGAGAAGAACAGAACGCACTTGACCCTCTCAACTAGGGGTTTTCTTCGCAATAAGGGTAAATAAAAAACATTTGTCTATGGATGTCGAGCCACAAAGGTATTGAGATGAAATGGAATGAGATTGGAAGTGAAATCATTAAATCGATGTTAAGCAGAAGTCCATTCTCTGATATTATGCCTTTCTTTAATGGCTAATAATCCTGGATAATGTTCCGGGATTCTTCCGATGGCATTGAGGAGTACACCACATCAGTCACTGGCTTCATCAATAAGTGCATCGATGACGTCGTCCCCATAGTGACTGTACGTACATACCCCAACCAGAAGCCATGGATTACAGACAACATCTGCACTGAGCTAAAGAGAAGAGCTGCTGCTATCAAGAAGCGGGACAACCCGGAAGCTTATAAGGAATCCTGCTATGCCCCCCGACAAACCATCAAACAGGCAAAGCATCAATACAGGATTAAGATAGAATCGTACTACACTGGCTCCGATGCTCATTGGATCTGGCAGGGCTCGCAAACTCTTACAGTCTACAAAGGGAAGCACAGCCGAGAGCTGCCCAGTGACACGAGCCCACCAGAGGAGCTAAATTGCTTCTATCTCACTTTGAGGAAAGTAACACTGTTCCGTACGACTGTGTGATCAAGCTTTCCGAAGCCGATGTGAGTAAGACCTTTAAACAGGTCAACATTCACAAGGCCGCAGGTCCAGACGTATTACCAGGACATGTACTTTGAGCATGTGCTGACCAACTGGCAAGTGTCCTCACTGACATTTTCAACCTCGCCCTGTCTGAGTCTGTAATAGCAACATGTTTCAAGCAGACCACCATAGTCCCTGTGCCCAAGAACACTAAGGTAACCTGCCTAAATGACTACCGACCCATAGCACTCATGTCTGTAGCCATGAAGTGCTTTGAAAGGCTGGTCATGGCTCACATCAACACCATAATCCCAGAAATCCTAGACCCATTCCAATTTGCATACCGCCCCAACAGATCCACAGATGATGCAATCTCTATTGCACTCCACACTGCCCTTTCCCACCTGGACAAAAGGAACACCTATGTGAGAATGCTATTCATTGACTACAGCTCAGCATTCAACACCATTAGTGCTCAGTCCCCTCCTGTACTCCGTGTTCACTCATGACTGCATGGTCAGGCACGACTCCAAAACCATCATTAAGTTTGCCGATGACACAACAGCGGTAGGCCTGATCACCGACAACAACGAGACAACCTATAGGGAGGAGGTCAGAGACCTGACCGTGTGGTTCAAGGACAACAACTTTTCCCTCAACGTGATCAAGGCAAAGGAGAGGATTGTGGACTACAGGAAAAGGAGGACCAAGCACGCCACCGTTCTCATCGACGGGGCTATTAGTGGAGCAGGTTGAGAGCTTCAAGTTCCTTGGTGTCCACATCACCAACAAACTAACATGGTCCAAGCACACCAAGACAGTGGTGAAGAGGGCACGACAAAACCTATTCCCCCTCAGGAGACTGAAAAGATTTGGCATGGGTCCTCAGATACTCAAAAGGTTCTACAGCTGCATCATAGAGAGCATCCTGACTGGTTGCATCACTACCTGGTATGGCAACTGCTCGGCCTCCGACTGCAAGGCACTACAGAGGGTAGTGAGTACGGCCCAGTACATCACTGGGGCCAAGCTTCCTGCCATCCAGGACCTCTTTACCAGGCGGTGTCAGAGGAATGTCCTAAAAATTGTCAAAGACTCCAGCCACCTTAGTCATAGACTGATCTCTCTGCTACCGTACAGCAAGCAGTACCAGAGCGCCAAGTCTCGGTCCAAGAGCTGAATGTCTAATCAAATGGCTACCCAGACTACCCCCCCCCCCCCCCCCCCTCTTTTACGCTGCTGCTACTTACTGTTAATATCTATGCATACTCACTTAAATAACTCTACCTACATGTACATATTACCTCAATTACCTCGACTAACCGGTGCCCCCGGACATTGACTCTGTACCGGTACCCCCTGTATATAGCCTCGCTATTGTTATTTTACTCCTGCTCTTTAATTATTTGTAACTTTTTTTTTGTGTGTTATTTTTCTAAAAACTACATTGTTGGTTAAGGGCTTGTAAGTAAGCATTTCACTGTAAGGTCTACTACACCAGTTGTTTTCCGCGCATGTGACAAATAAAATGTGATTTGATTTGATTTAATAATTGCTGAGTCACAGGCTGTGCTATAAAGACGGACTATCTCTCTAGAGTTCAAGTGAAACATAGTCTACTCTACATTACAGTATAATGTGTAGGAGTGAGGAGGAATATGACATTGGGAGAATCTCAATTGCATACTCTTCGCCCCCTCTCTCCTCCTTCTCAAAACCCAATGGAGGAAAAGGTCAGAGGGGAGGGCCCTGTGGCTCTCTCATCCAATGGGTTTTAAGAAGGTGAGGAGAAAGGATGCGAGGAGTATGCAATTGAGATCCTCCCACTATGCTGTGTCATCAACTTCAGCTTTTATGTCATAACTGAGTGACTGACAGCCACCTACGTGCAGAGAGAACAGACCGTTCTAGAACACTTCCAGCCCAACAGATAGACATGGTCCCATGACTCCCTGTGTGTGAACATCCCTGGGGTGCCCCTGTCTGTGCAGTGTGACAGTACACTATGTGCAGTGTGACAGCACACTGGCTAATTTGAGTCAATGGTAATCAGGGTCTGCTCAAACGCCTCTAAATCTATTCTGCTATATCCAGGCCCTCTCGTTAGAGAAGATGAGAAAATAGCTAGGAAAACTTTACAAAGTCAGGGGATAGTACGCCACAGTACTAAAGACAATAATTAACCCTTTACACTCATGGGAATTGGCCTATATGGATAGGGCTAAATTGAAATGTTTCTTACAGAAGAAATGTGAAATGCATAACCCTGGTAACAATTGAAAGGAAACAGTTTCAAGATTATCAGAAAATTATTAGACCAAAGGTGAGGACACATCAGTTCACCTGACACAAGACTGAATCCAAACATTACACAAACATTTTCTGTGCATTTTACATTTACTGTACTTTTTGCCACATTTGGTGAAACATAAGACAAATGACAAAAAAAGACAAAAAAATGACAAGGACTAACTGGTGTATCCAAGTCACCACACACCACTCCAAACTGTGCACAGTTCCTAAGTCATTTCAATGCACTTGTATGGCTCAAGGAAAGAGCCTTCAACTATAAGGTCATTTTTTTGCTCTCCTAGCTGTGTTGTTGAGGAACTAGAGCAAGAACACTTAATAGTTGTTTTATTTGGAACACAACCATGCATCCCCACCATCACACAATTACTGTTGTTGTTTACACAATCCAAAAACGGTCCATTGAAAATCCCAATCTGGGTCAGGTGGGCATCATTTGAAAGCCTGTTATATTGCCAACATAAGCTAAATTATAAAATAAGATATTACAGTTAGGCTCTCACAATGAAATTCAGGGAAACAAATCATAGCGCGCATAGAATGAAGTCATGAGTGCATTCAGGTCGCGGGAAATTTTCTTCACAATAGACAAAGATAGGCTCATTCTATTCAGAACAATATGGACCCAAAAGGCTGAAACGTTGGATGTCTACCCGTTCTAAGGACTTAAGCTTGGTGATTGCGTAAGGTCCCCCATGAGTGACAGAACACTGAGACAATCACGGCGCAAAGCTCCTATTTTTTTGCTGGCCCACCCGACCACCACAGAAAGCACTGAGCTAGGCTGAAACACCTGCATTTTGGAGCTCTCTTACTCAAGGAAACAAAAAAGAGACCATGTTTGTATGTGGCTTTATTAACTCAATTATATATATACGTATATATATTTTTTGCTAAGCGATCACAGGGATGCTGGCCCATGTTGACTCCAATACTTTGTGTCTAGTTGGCTAGATGTCCTTTGGGTGGTGGACCATTCTTGATACACACAGGAAACTGTTGAGCGTGAAAAACACAGTAGTTTCGCAGTTCTTGACACAAACCAGTGCGTCTGGTACCTACTAACATGCCCAGTTCAAAGGCACTTATATCTTTTGTCTTGCCCATTCACCCTCTGAATAGCACACATACACAATCCATATCTCAATTGTCTCAAGGCTTAAAAATCCCTCTTTAACCTGTCTCCTCCCCTTCATCTACACTGATTGAATTGGATTTAACAAGTGACATCAATAAGGGATCACAGTTTTCACTTGCATTCACCTGGTCGGTCTATGTCACAGCAGGTGTTCTTAATGTTTTGTACACTCAATGTTTTGTACACACATGAGTTTTATGATATGTAAATGTGAGTGTACATTTGGGCTCACGGTTGTTTGGCTTGCTTGTATGACATCAAAGTGGTATTTATTATAATCCTCACTGTCTCATGTTTCGAAAAGTATCCTCTTAATTTTCAGAATTTGGGCCTTCTGAGTGGTGCAGCGGAAACTACAGGCAACTACAGACCCTGGTTTGTTCCCAAGCTGTGTCACAACCGGCCGTGAACGGGAGTCACATAGTGCAGCGCACATTTGACCCAGCATCGTCCGGGTCAGGGGATTGGCCCAAATTCTCATTGTAAATAAGAATTTGTTCCTAACTGACTTGCCTAATTAAATAAAGGTTAAATAAAATTGAAAAAAATTAAAAATTCCCTCACTCAGACAACCAACAATTTGCAAAAGTTTTGTGAGGGTTGGGGGTGACTTCTTGTCACGCAAGTTGGTCATGTTCAGAATGGCTGTCAATCAAAACCCATACAGCGCTGTGAAGCTCAGAGCCAGAGCTCTGGCGTCATGTATAGCATGTTACTGTACAGGCATATCTGCCATTTTCAACCAGTATACGGGGTACGAGTGTAAAGGGTTACCATGTTTACAAAATGCACTCAATTCACGATGTAAGGATCAATAAAATGCCTCAAAACACACTTATCTTTGCAATAGCATGCATGACTAAAGAAGGGAAAGCATTCCCGAATGAAAATGTATTAAATCCATTATGAGTAATTGGGCTTTTAATAGTGATAATTAAGGCTGCTTGTTTCTCTGGAGTTCTACCACTACTTGCCAGTGCCTGAGTTTCCTTACAGTATAACAGTGAGCCTGCTATTTCTATAGAGCAGGATACTGTAAAAGCACAGTATTGGGTATTGGTATTTTTGGTTCCGTTTTCATAAAACAGGAGGATCAGGAAGATTTCACACATGTGAAATAGCGTAGATGAATAAAAATGCACCCATTGACAGAGATACAAAGCTTATTATGCTAATTAAATCATATGTTTCTCTCTGTTTGGTAATCGGAATTCATGAGTTTTCTGAACAAGGTTTTCCTTCACAGCACCGCTGTAATTCAGACACATACGGATTCTAAACCACAACACTGATACCATGGCTATAAACTCACCGACACATCCAAATGATTTACTAGGAGCTTTTCCACATTTCAAGACAGATGTACGCAAAACAAACAAATGAATCACTCTTCCTCACAGTTTCTATTTTCTGCAATTTATACATCCTATGTCAAGGCTATTAAATTGAGCAGAGTGAATTTGAGAGATACCTTGTGTAGATAATACTCCTCCACATGGGCAATAGCGTAACCTCTCTCTGGACAGATTGAACTAGTAGCAGTACAGAATGGATCTAACAGCCCAGCATCTATGGACTATTTCCAATCTGAATCCCCACAGCTGAATTCTGCATTGACAAACACCTGTTTTAATCAGAAGCGACTTCTCTGAAAGGATTACAAGTTAGTCTGCTTTTCTAAATGGATTTTCCATCAGAATACTATCAGACTGTCAATGTTTATTTAAGTAACTTATGAGCGAGAGCGAGAGAGAGAGCGAGAGAGAGAGTCATTTGAATCCTAAGGATGCAGCTTTAATCAGTTGTGAAACTTGGTGTACTTTGCCACTAGATATAAAAATGCATGCATCAGTATATCTGCATATTTCAGGCGACATTTACAAATAATGGATAATGGATTTGCTTGTCAATTGTAATTTAAATTATTTATGTCACTGTGGTCTATTCATGAACCCCAGCAGGAAGAGACTTTTATGGAAAACAATATTTCCGATAACATCAGCTCTGGCACAAAAATCTTTGTGATCTAATCATTCCCGGTTTGTTTGTCCATGGATAAGGTTGAAAACTCACTGGCCACAACATACAGTGAATCAATTCAGACACAATCTCTTGTTCACTGGTAAAATGCAATAGATGGGAACTTTAAAGTGGATTATTAAGGCTTAACAGGGTTTAGCGCAGCCTATCTTCGATAGGAATCTAGAAGCAGACAGACAGCACATTTATTGTGTTGCCCCAGTGTCCACAGAGCACAATCACAGCAACAGATAAAAGTAACTTGGTTCCTGTGGGAGACCCATGGCACTGAAGAACAAACAGCCTTGTGGACTCCATGAGAAATATTTGGTTATATCCCGATTACCAAATATATGGTCATTTTAGACACAGACTGCAAGTGGTGGATTAAATGTCCCACAACAAACAGCTGTCCCCATACCTAAACCTCAACTCTGTAGGATTCCAGAGACGGTTGGTGGATGATTCTACTTTGAAGGAATATTTGACGAGGGTTACACTGCTCCTATTTCATTTCAGCAATGGCCAATCCAGGTCGCAGTTGTAAATGAGAACTTGTTCTCAACTCGCCTACCTGGTTAAATAAAGGTGAAATAAATAAATAAAAATCTGCTGCGAAGCTTCAGTTTAAAATACTATTTAGAACGAAACATAAACATCGCTACAACAATACCCGATTAAATTATGAAAGTTTCTCAATTTATTTTGTATGCTTGGCTCCGTAATCCCCAAATGAGTATCTATTGTATTATAATTGGTGCCAAAGCACCCATTCCAAACACATAAACACAGTGGAATCTCTGCTTTGAGGACAGCTGCAAAGTAAGATAAGTAGAAAGTGTTACTGCGCTAGCAAAAACATGATTTATTATGTCTCAAAATATTGAGACTGGTGAGCCTACCTGGTGCTTCAGAGTGCTACTTGAAAAGATGAATAGTGTGACTGGCGCTATTCACAGACTCAGCTGAAGCTGAATGAGCAGTAAGGACAAAGAGACACAGAGCACAAGGATGCATGTGTGTGGCATGATGAGCAACCAAAACACACTGGAGTTAGCAGCTCTTCCCATGAACACATTACACAAAAGATGTAGAAGAAACACTAGTTTGCAGTTTCACACATCCTAGTTTTGCTGTTAACTATTGCTGCTGAAGCTGATGTTTCACTTACTCCATCCTTGGAATTGTAGCCTCTAATTAGTCAATGGCAATTAGCAAACGCCAGCCATATAGAGACGACCTGGCAACATTGTTTTGATGGGATTCATTTCAATTAGCATGCCAATAAGGACAGTTATATTCCCTTTCTCTGATTGGCAGTCTACTGTTACCATAAGTCATTAAAATTTTCTGAAGGAACAGAAACAGGAACACATTATTTTACCTTTATTTAACTAGGCAAGTCAGTTAAGAACAAATTCTTATTTTCAATGACGGCCTAGGAACAGTGGGTTAACTGCCTGTTCAGGGGCAGAACAACAGATTTGTACCTTGCCAGCTCGGGGATTTGCAACCTTCCGGTTACTAGACCAACGCTCTAACCACTAGGCTACCCTGCCGCCCCAGGTAGTATGTATGAAGGAGTGGAATAGTAGTTGCTTTTGCTGATCACAATTGGCCCAGCATCGTCAAGGGTTTGGCCGGGGTAGGCCGTCATTGTAAATATGAATTTGTTCTGAACTGACTTGCCTAGCTAAATAAAGGTTAAATAAAAATATAAAGATGCCAGAGGGCAAAAACAAAGTCGTAATCAGGAGAGTGTAAGACCAAAAACAAACAGCAGAGTCAACAGTCCACAAAAAAAGTTACATTAGCGTATCTGGGACACAAATCACTTAGGAAATCTGCCGCAATTTAAAAATAACTATGTTTTCCTTTTATTCTGGCTTCATTCACTAATTTAAGGAAGAAAGATAAATATATTGCTGTGTGTAGAGTAGAGGTCATTTCATCTCTCTGTGAGATATACCCTTCTGTTTGATTAAGCTCTATGCTGCCATGGCAGGTCTGCTTGCTTTTATTACTCCCCAAATGTCACAAGTGGACTGGCATTTAGGTTCATTAACAGGATTATGGCAAGAGGAGAAATAATGGAGCATTCTGCCATGAGAGTCCACCCTCTGACCCCCATGTAGCTTCCCTTACCAAGAACAATGGAATACTGACAATGTTTAAATAAGTTAGCCTTTTCAACACTCCTCCATCACAAGGTACAATTATTCAGGGTAGCAACCAGCAGATGGACTGCCTGGACTGCGCAAAAATGCAATGCTTTCCGTTTGAATTATATTAGGTTTTATTTTCATTCAGAGAGAAAAAAACGAAATCGAAAATACTATAATTTACAAGGCATCTCAGGTTGAAGCAATGGATTTTGACCACTTGATCGATCATCTCTACTTTTCTGTGAGGATTCCTCATGTCCTCAAAGATAATAATATGTTGTAACACTGTCTATTTTTTGAATCACCTGTGGAAAAGATAGGATATAAAACACAATACAGATTGGCCAGTGTAAAGGAGAGAATGTGGAGGGATAATATAGCATTGTACCTTCTGGATGTCTGAGGTGAGTTGGAGCAGTGAGGGAGAGGCAGTGGAGCACAGGGTCTCCGTCCCCCTGACAGGACTGTGGAGGCTGACGTAGGCTACAGCCCTGCTCTGCAGCACCACCCGGTTCTCCTGCAACAACACAACACAACATGCTGATTAAGCTTTGGAATACAATACAATATCATACAATACAATACATAGCTAGGATCTGTGCAAGATCTGAATCCTCATCAAGGAGTTCACATCTCCTAGGAAAATCAAGGCCGGGAATGTGTACAGAATAGTAAATGACAAACTAATTGGTTTGATACACATTATGTCTGACATTGGTACCCCTCTGCATAAGCTGTATATTGAAGCAAACAGGAAATAGCACATCATAGCCTATACATTGGTTGAGATGGTGCTCCGCAGAATTATTATAGAAAATGCCCGTGGCAACGTTTTTATAATAATCTTGCTATATCTAGTACATGACTTTGAATATTAAACTCAATAGTCCTCATTGCACTCTGAGATATAGTAACTGCCAGGAGAATGTTATTAATGCTTGGTTGCAGCTACTGCCTTCCAATCTTTCCCTTAGAATCTCCAACATGGTTTGTTGGAGACGTACGAGAGTCAAGAGCTGTTTTTGTGTTATTTTTTCCCTTTCCATTGCTTGAAGCCTTGAGGGCTGACAGAAAGCCCTGTTTTCTCCTGTGGTGCAGAGCTGAAGTGAACACAGAGTGAGTAAATACAGTAGCTTTGACCTCCTATTAAACCAGATAATGTTGCTTCACCAGGGAAAAACACATACAGCACTCCTTTGGTACAGTAATAAACACACTGATACACGTGTGTATATAGTACATAAATACACTGATACATATCTGTATAGAGTACATAAACACCCTGATACACATGTGTATACAGTAAATATAGCAGGTACAGTATATAAGCGCTATAGAGTAATTCCATGATAAGACTCGGGTTCACAGAAGAGAGACAGGGGATTCATGCAGGTTTACCTCTCCCCACTCAAAGGAGCCGATGTTGCCGAGCGCTGATCCACCCCATGAGCAGAAGACAGTGGTGCGGTCGGGTTCCCAGCCTCTCCGGGCCTGCTTGGTCACCGAGGTGATGATCTGAGTCATCATGGCAGAGCCGCCGCGCCAATCAGCTGCTGTCCCTTTATGCCAGCTGTCATGGCGACTGCCCACCAGCACATATCGATCTGTGCACAGACAGAGGAGAGGGACACACCCAGAGGACAGAACACACACACCCACACACAAACACAAGGGTTGAGACTCTGTCTGACTGTCTGTTTAGTAAAGACTAAAACTTGTGTGCGTGAATAAAAGAGATTGCTCGCGGCCATGTTTTACACAAAGAGGAGTTGTCGTAATGGATTTCTTTATTTGGACTTTATTTGGATTTAGTTTTAGAGGCAGAAAAGGTCTGAAAATCAACTAAAATGTTGCCAGGATATTGTGTAGGAGAAGTAGCAAGATATGCTGTATTCTGTCCTTCTTGGGTAAGAAGAGTGTAGGTGGGAGGCATTTGAAAGTGTACAAGAGTTGTGAAAGACAGATGAGTAAAAAGTAAAAGTGTTGTTGAACAACAACACAAACAGAATAAAACAGGCATCCCACTGGGCACACACTGGTTAAATCAACGTTTTTTAAACGTAATTTGTCTACATATTGTGGCGTGCAATCAATGTGGAAAATAAATTGGATTTGAAAAAAGTAATCAACCAATACTGTTTTTATCTAATTTCAACCAGTGTTGTAAAAATGTAAATAAACATTGGTTTATATGTAAACATTGGTAAAACATAAGACAATATCAAAAGGTAAAAGTTTATTATTAATATCATGAATTTGTCATCCTATTTACAAGGCTAAAGGTAAATACTTCTAAACTTCCAAAGATTAAATCAAACATGGAAGATTTATAGTATACCCAGCTTCACGAGGAAATAATGGTGTCCTTTATTGGGCAAATCAGATGTCAACGTAGCCTAAATAAACCCAACCTCACTCCGAATTTAGTTTCACATACATCTTGTGTAACAAAAGTTAGAGGAATTACTTTCAACTATTCAATGCTATTTAGATAATCTACGCAAATGAGTATGGAAGCTAGTCAATGTGGAAATCTGTTTAGTAATTTTCATGGGGCATTTAGACAGGTAGGTGTCCTGGCACGATACATTCTGGTGAAGGGAAGGGAAGATATTAAAGGCTTGCTCTGCACCAGGGACTTTATTGAAATCATCCTAAAGGCACCAACGCAGGACCGTCATTAAAAGGCCATTTCCAGGAGCTAAATGACCTGTGTCTGGGCCAGCCAGGATGGCGATGGCAGACATTGTTTTATAGAAGCAGTTTTTCACAACAGACAAAAAAGCTGTTTCAGCACCCGGAGGTTCCATTTTCCTCCACACACACTTCCTGAGTTGGTTCTCTCTGCAGGAAACAAAGAGGGCGCGGTGGGGAGGACTAATCGCATAAGCAGTTATCTTGGAGATTATAATTTGGAGTGTGCCCGTATTCATGCTTAGTCTGTGAGTCTTACAAGATTGCTTCCTCTTGTTATTAAAGGTGGCTGAGATAAGGCAACTACTTCCGTATCGCCATGATTGCATAATGTTCAAAGTCGTTATGGATTTAGCGTGGTCTTTGTGCACTCAGCTGTGAACATTTTTTTATTTCTATTTACCTGGATTGGTCTTTCCTCTCAAGTATCCACACACATTGTTTACTGTCTTGTATATTGAGTGGGTTCCAATAGTTAGTTGTATCTTCCTCCTCTCTGTAAAATAATAAGACAAAGATAGGCCTTAGATCATCCATCCCCATCCCTCTGAGGACAACAACAAACAACATATTGTCTTCCAGTTTTTTTAATAAAAAAAAATGTTATTTTATATTCCTCCTCCTGTATACACTTGTTTCATCCCTCAGCCAGGTAAGGAAATGAATATCACTCTTACTGGCCAACATACACACATAACCCTAATTATAATTATAATTATAACCCTAAACCTAACCCCTAAGCCTAAAACCCAAAAGGATAGTATCGTTATACCACACACACACACACACACACACACACACACACACACACACACACACACACACACACACACACACGAAGCAGGTAAGTGGGTTATACAAGATGATATTTTTTGTAATCATTGAAGGGCAGCAGGGAGAGTGTGTAGTGCCACTGACCCCCAGGAGGGCTTAGTGAAGGGAGTGTGTTTGTTCTTCTAACATACTGAATCAGCACATAATTTACATTTACACCGATTTCTACAGTACATGTACAAAAAGTATACTTTAAGCCAGCTATAGGCAATATGCTTTGGTTCTATCAATGCTTATATTTATATCTGCTCAGGTCTTGCTGTGTGTCCGTGGCTCTTACGGTCATGCTAAAATGTCTGTCACCCTATCAAACTTTGTGCCCAAGGACCAAAACAGAAGGGATTAAAGTCAAATCCAGACTGACACAATTTGGTTGTACTTTAAAAGTAGAAGTATACAGAGCAGTTGAAGGGTTGGTGCAGAGAGGAAAATCACCCAGAGGCTTTCATAAAGAATATGAAGACTCCTTTACATTTCCTCTGGAGTCTGAGATTCTTGCCAATTAAGGAACAAAGGGTCAGGGTGTGGGCGTGAATATATATACACCAGGAGATGAAAGGCAACCCGGTGTCCTGGAAGAGCACCCTCCCCTTCCTCTCTCCTCTCATCCCCTTCCATTCCTCTCCTTTCTGCTCCTCTCCTGTCCTCTTCTTTCCTCTTTCCTCTCCTCCCTCTCTTCTCCCCTCCTCAGAGCAGCTTTCTGTGACATTGCACCTTGGGAGTTCAAAGGGGAGCCTCTCTGTGTTGAGGATGTGGTCTCTCCGCAGGTAGGAAGGCGATGCGGAATTGAACATTCTGTTTAAAGAAAGGCTCCCAGATAGCATCCAGATGTGTTGGCCCTAGGGTGTACAGTACAGACACAGACTTTTTTATTAGGCTGCTTGGATGCAAAAATCACAGGGAAATAAAGATGAAGTGCCAGTGAAGATGTAATCCCCGGAAACAAATAGTGATGGAGGGGCCCAGTATATACTGTTTAGTTGACAGAGCATTTTCCCCCTCTATGAGTCATTTAATTCTGTATAAAAATTCAGTGGACTTCTCACGGGCACACTTTCCCATTTATCACTTTTGACAACAGCACAAATGACTTTGGCTAAAGAGCAGAAGATGAACACATAGCTTTACAGAAGTATATTAAAACTGTGCCATGTAGGTATAGGGCTTTCACTACCGGGTAGCAGAAGGTATTAGGTTGCTTGAAATCATGTTTATATGGTACTATTTACATTTAAATCTAGTCAATTGTCACAAATAGTCCGGGTATCCATTTGATGACCTGTTCAGGAGTCTTATGGCTTGGGGGTAAAAACTTTGAGAAGCCTTTTTGTCCTAGTCTTGGCACTCCGGTACCGCTTGCCATGCAGTTGTAGAGAGAACAGTCTATGACTGGGGTGGCTGGGGTCTTTGACAATTTTTAGGGCCTTCCTCTGACACCACCTGGTATAGAGGTCCTGGATGGCAGGCAGCTTAGCCCCAGTGATGTACTGGGCCGTACGCACTACCCTCTGTAGTGCCTTCTGGTCAGAGGCCGAGCAATTGCCGTACCAGGCAGTGATCGCACCAGTCAGTAACTGCTCTCGATATGGCAGCTGTAGAACCTTTTGAGGATCTCAGGATCCAAGCCAAATCTTTTTAGTCTCCTGAGGGGGAATAGGCTTTGTCGTGCCCTCTTCACAACTGTCTTGGTGTGTTTTGGCCATTCTAGTTTGTTGTTAATGTGGACACCAAGGAACTTGAAGCTCTCAACCTGCTCCACTACAGCCCCATCGATGAGAATGGGGGTGTGCTCGGACCTCCTTTTCCTGTAGTCCACAATCATCTCCTTAGTCTTGGTTACATTGATAGGTTGTTATTCTGGCACCACAAGTCAGTTTAGAAGAAATTCTTATTTTCAATGATGGTCTAGGAAACAGTGGGTTAACTGCCTTGTTCAGGGGCAGAACAACAGATTGTCAGCTCGGGGATTCAAACTTGCAACCTTTTGGTTACTAGTCCAGTGCTCTAACTACTAAGCTACCCTGCCACTCCTGGTTTTGAACCTAGCAGGTCCAAAAGAATTCAAATTCGGGAACCATCAACAGATAATACAGCACCATACAATACAATACTATACAAAATGCATGTAATCACATCAAATTGTATTTGTCACATGTTTCGTGAACAACAGGTGTAGACAAACAGTGAAATGCTTTCTTACGGGCCCTTCCCAACAATACAGAGAGAAAAAAATGAAACAATAGAAAAAATTGAAACCAAGGAATAAATACACTTTGAGTAACAATAACTTGGATATATACACGTGGTACCAGTACCGGGTCGATGAGCAGAGGTACGAGGTAATTGAGGTAGATGGGTGCATATAGGCAGTGTCGTAAAGTACTTAACCCTTGTGTTGGCTTAAGCGTCAAAAATGACCCGTCACTATGTTTAACAGCAAAACCACCTGAAATTTGATGACTTTTCCTAGAATGACCCCAACATTAGAAAAAGTGAAACATCGCCTTTGTTCATATTTCTGTGAAAGCTGTACACCATCAGGGTACAAAGATTGTCTTAGGGTCATTTTTGACCCGGCAGTTCTAAGATCATTTACACACCACAAAAACCACAAAGACACACACACACACACGCACACACACACACACACACACACACACACACACACACACACACACACACACACACACACAAGATCCAAGAGGGCATAGCAGTCAGACGTCTTTGTCTTTGTCCTGTCGTGTCCCTTGTATAAATATTTTTATATATTTTTTTCTTAGTATATCTGTTTATAATATTTTCCCAAACCTCAACTTCTAAATACTCTCCTGCAACCCGTTTCACCCAATGTGGTGTGGATATGTTTTTTTATCATGTATTTCTATTTACTTCGGATCTGGAATCCCTCAACTGAAGCTAGTCAGCTAACTAGCTACCAGCTATCAGTCAGCAAACCACTGCTAGCGGTCATCAGCTAACCTTTAGCTCGGAAAGCTCTCGCCAGTTTGTACAATGTGACTCAAACCAGAGCATAACAGACCTATTTTTCTCTCTCCATATCCCCGGATTCCTTTCGCAAACTCTAAACATTTTCATCTGGATCTTCGCAACTAGCTAACCGCAATCCCGGGTGACTACTCCTGGCTAGCTTTTCCATCCAATTAGCCTGAAGCTAGCCCGGCTAGGGCTCCTGGGCTACCACCGAAGCCCACTCCTGGTGTTACGGATACAGGTATCCTGTGTGTATATCCTGTGTGTGTGTGTTTCTTTTCTCTCCTTCTCCCCTCACAGGTGAAAATCATCACTCCCCAATCAGTCAACAATTAACCCATCAATCAGAAGACACACCTCCTCCTGTTTCCTACCCTATCACAGTTCCTTCCCCATGGTTTAAAAACCCCATAATTTGTTTGCTCTAGAGCTCAATCTCTTTGTAAATGCCATGTTTGTAGATCTCTGTTCTTCATAGATTTCAGTAGCTCAATCTCTTTGTAATGCCATGTTGGTAGATCTCTGTTCTTCATAGATTTCAGTAGCTCAATCTCTTTGTAAATGCCATGTTTGTAGATCTCTGTTCTTCGCTCGCTCTCTGTGTATTAATTAACCTCTCTTTTGTTTGAGCATCTCCATAGCACTTTGTCATCACCTGTGAGTATTGTTTTGGTTATGGTGTTTCTTTGTTTGCTAGTGGGAAAAGGGGAAACCAAGACAAGTCGCCCATGGGCATACACTACCCGTAGGTGAACTTTGTTAAATACACTAGTTAGAACTGGGCGGACCACCCACTGTATTTTTGGTTAGTTAGTTAGCTGTTGTTAAAGTAGGCTAGTCTAGCTTAGGGGTGTCTTTGCATATTTATTGTTTCTTTCCTTGGGTCCAGCTCAGCCCCTTTTTCCTGCTCCCCCATTACCGTGGGTTTATCAAATAAACCTTGAGTTTGACGGTAGATTTCAGTTGTCCTGGTTATTACGTTCACACTTTTACTTTGTCACAATTATAATTTGCATGAGATATGTTACGGGTCTCATTACCATCCCCCCTAGACTGTCGGGCCAAAAGGGATTCGTAACACCTGGGCTACAATATCCGGACCCCTCTACTGCCGGTACGGGGCACGGAACCCCGCCGATCCTCTACGACTGGAATACCAACATAATCTGCCCGAGGAGTCCAACAGACCTCTCAGGCGCGATGTCCGCTGAAGACCCATTCTTCTAACCGTGGCCTGCTAGCTACCTAGAGCTACTTGGAATAGCTACCCTGCTACCCTACTAATCCATGACTGGTCTATCGACGTCACCGCACAAAGAGGCAAAAATAGACTTACCTCCATCGCGACGTCCCCCAAAAGCCCTTCTGCTAACTTGCTATCCCCGGTCTGCTAACTTGTTAGACCCGGCTGCTAGCTTGCTTCCCCGGTCTGCTAACTGCTTGCTTGTTAACCCCGGTCTGCTAACTGCTAGCTTGCAAGCCCCGGTCTGCTAACTGCTAGCTTGCTAGCCCCGGTCTGCTAACTGTTAGCTTGTTAGCCCCGGCCTGCTAACTGTCTGAATCGCCGTGTCCCCAGCCAGCCCAACCACTCACTGGACCAATATGATAATTTGGCTAAGCATGCTTCTCTCTAAAATCAATATGCCTCGTCCATTACTGTCCTCTTTAGTGATTACTGTCTTATTTCACTGTAGAGCCTCCAGCTCTGCTCAATATGCCTTAACCAACCATGTTGTTCCACCTCCTACATATGCGATGACATCACCTGGTTTAAACATCTCTAGAGACTATATCTCTCTCATCGTTACTCAATGCCTAGGTTTATCTCCAATGCACTCACATCCTACCTTACCTTTGTCTGTACACTATGCCTTGAATCTATGATATCGTGCCCAGAAACCTGCTCCTTTCACTTTCTGTTCTGAACGTGACAGACGGCCAGTTCGTATAGCCTTTAGCCGTACCCTTATCCTACTTCTCCTGTGTTCTTCTGGTGATGTAGAGGTGAATCCAGGTCCTGCAGTGCCTAGATCCACTCCCCAAGTGCTCTCATTTGTTGACTTCTGTAACCATAAAAGCCTTGATTTCATACATGTTAACAATAGAAGCCTACTCCCTAAGTTTGTTTTACTCACTGGTTTAGCACACTCCGCCAAACCTGATGTCTTAGCTGTGTCTAAATCCTAGCTTAAGAAAACCACCAAAAACCCTGAAATTTTCTATAAAATGTTCTGCCAAGATAGAACTGCCGAAGGGGCGGTGTTGCAATCTACTGCAAAGATAGCCTGCAGACTTTTGTCTTACTATCCAGGTCTGTACCCAAACAATTTGAACTTCTACTTCTAAAAATGCACCTTTCCAGAAACAAGTCTCTCACTGTTGCCGCTTGCTATAGACCACCCTCTGCCCCCAGCTGTGCCCTCGACACCATATGTGAATTGATTGCCCCTCATCTATCTTCTGAGCTCGTGCTACTAGGTGACCTAAAATGGGACATGCTGTAACACCCCAGCCATCCTACAATCAAAGCTTGATGCCCTCAATCTCACACAAATTATCAATGAACTTACCAGGTACAACCCCACATCCGTAAACACGGACACCCTCATAGATATCATCCTAACTAACTCGCCCTCCAAATACACCTCTGCTGTTTTCAATCAAGATCTCAGCGATCACTGCCTCATTGCCTGCATCCGTAATGGGTCTTCGGTCAAACGACCACCCCTCATCACTGTCAAATGCTCCCTAAAACACTTCTGCGAGCAGGCCTTTCTAATCGACCTGGCCGGGGTACCCTGGAATGACATTGACCTCATCCCGTCAGTAGAGCATGCCTGGTTATTCTTTAAAAGTGCCTTCCTCACCATCTTAAATAAGCATGCCCCATTCAAAAATTGTAGAACTAGTAATAGATATAGTCCTTGGTTCACTCCAGACCTGTCTGCCCTTGACCGGCACAAAAACATCCTGTGGCATTCTGCATTAGCATTGAAAAGGCCCAGTGAAATGCAACTTTTCAGGGAAGTTAGGAACAAATATACACAGGCAGTTAGGAAAGCTAAGACTAGCTTTTTCGAACAGAAATTTGCATCCTGTAGTACAAACTCAAAAAAGTTCTGGGACACTGTAAAGTCCATGGAGAATAAGAACACCTCCTCCCAGCTGTCCACTGCTCTGAGGCTAGGAAACACTGTTACAACCGATAAATCCACTATAATTGAGAATTTCAATAAGCATTTCTCTACGGCTGGCCATGCTTTCCACCTGGCTACCCCTATCCCGGTCAACTGCCCGGCACCCTCCACAGCAACCCGCCCAAGCCCCCACCATTTCTCCTTCACCCAAATCCAGATAGCTGATGTTCTGAAAGAGCGGAAAAATCTGGACCCCTACAAATCAGCCGGGCTAGACAATCTGGACCCTCTCTTTCTAAAATTATCTGCAGAAATTGTTGCAACCCCTATTACTAGAAAGTTCAACCTTTCTTTCGTATCGTCTGAGATTCCCAAAGATTGGAAAGCTGACGCGGTCATCCCCCTCTTCAAAGGGGGTGACACTAGACACAAACTGCTACAGACCTATATCTATCCTACCCTGTCTTTCTAAGGTCTTCGAAAGCCAAGTTAACAAACAGATTACTGACCATTTCGAATCCCACGGTACCTTCTCCGCTATGCAATTTGGATTCAGAGCTAGTCATGGGTACACCTCAGCCAAGCTCAAGGTCCTAAACAATATCATAACTGCCACCGAAAAGAGACATTACTGTGCAGCCATATTCATCGACCTGGCCAAGGCTTTCGACTCTGTCAATCATCACATTCTTATTGGCAGACTCGACAGCCTTGGTTTCTCAAATGATTGCCTCGCCTGGTTTACTAACTACTTCTCTAATAGAGTTCAGTGTGTCAAATTGGAGGGCCTGTTGTCCGGACCTCTGGCAGTCTCTATGTGGGTGCCACAAGGTTCAATTCTCGGGCCGACTCTCTTCTCTGTATACATCAATGATGTCGCTCTTGCTGCTGGTTATTCTCTGATCCACATCTACGCAGACGACACCATTCTGTATACTTCTGGCCCCTCTTTGGACACTGTGTTAACTAACCTCCAGACGAGCTTCAATGCCATACAACTCTCCTTCTGTGGCCTCCAACGGCTCTTAAATGCAAGTAAAACTAAATGCATGCTATTCAATCGATCACTGCCCAGACCTGCCCGCCCATCCAGCATCACTACTCTGGACGGCTCTGACTTAGAATACGTGGACAACTACAAATACCTAGGTGTCTGGTTAGACTGTAAACTCTCATTCCAGACTCACAATAAGCATCTCCAATCCAAAATTAAATCTAGAATCGGCTTCCTATATCACAACAAAGCATCCTTCACTCATGCTGCCAAACATACCCTCGTAAATCTGACCATCCTACCAATCCTCGACTTCGGTGATGTCATCTATAAAATAGCCTCCAACACTCTACACAACAAATTGGTTGCAGTCTATCACAGTGCCATCTGTTTTGTCACCAAAGCCCCATATACTACCCACCACTGCGACCTGTACGCTCTCGTTGGTTGGCCCTCGCTTCATACTTGTCGCCAAACCACTGGCTACAGGTTGTCTTCAAGTCTCTGCTAGGTAAAGCCCCGCCTTATCTCAGCTCACTGGTCACCATAGCAGCACCCACTCGTAGCACGCGCTCCAGCAGGTATATCTCACTGGTCAACCCCAAAGCCAATTCCTACTTTGGTCGCCTTTCCTTCCAGTTCTCTGCTTCCAATGACTGGAACGAACTGCAAAAATCTCTCCCTCACATACTGTATCTCCCTCACTAGCTTTAAGCACCAACTGTCAGAGCAGCTCACAGATCACTGCACCTGTACATAGCCCATCTGTAAACAGCCCATCTATCTTCCTCATCCCCATACTGTATCTATTTATTTATCTTGCTCCTTTGCACCCCAGTATCTATACTTGCACATTCATCCTCTGCACATCTACCATTCCAGTGTTTAATTGCTATATTGTAATTACTTCGCCACCATGGCCTATTTATTGCCTAACTCCCTTATCTTCCCTCATTTGCACTCACTGTATATAGACTTTTCTTTTCTTTTTTTTCTACTGTATTATTGACTGTATGTTTTGTTTATTCCATGTGTAACTCTGTGTTGTTGTATGTGTCGAATTGCTATGCTTTATCTTGGCCAGGTCGCAGTTGCAGATGACAACTTGTTCTCAACTAGCCTACCTGGTTAAATAAAGGTGAAATAAAAACACACACACACACACACACACACACACACACACACACACAATGAGAAATTGAGATTATGTGTGCTACTGATTGAACTCAGGCAAAACTAAAACTTTCTTGTGTGTGTGCAGTATCTCCCCTCCACGTCCCCACACATGACTCAAGTTCACAGTCAAAATAAAAACAATTTCTAACAAAATAAACAAAATTTCTGACAAAATATAAATGTATTGAAAGCATTGTTTACTAATGGGGAATGCAGTCAGAGGCTATAAAGGTGATGCAGATGACAGTCCCCCCAGTTCTCTCTTTGCTGATGCCATGAGTGCGTATTTCAGTGCCCAGTGTAGATTCGATTTTTTCAGATGTCCAGGAGGAACAAGAGAACAATGATTTAGAAGCACACTGCACAAAATGGCTGAGATCAGTGATCATGAGGACAGGAAGCCAGCCATCATCCTGGACTACAACCACAACAAAGGAGGCGTGGACAACTGGACAAGGTGATTGGAACTTACAGCTGCAGGAGGATGACTGCCCGCTGGCCCCTGGTCATCTTCCATAACATCATTGATGTGTCCTTATACAATGCCTTCGTGATATGGAACAAGATCAACCCTACCTGGATGCCTGAAAAACAGATCAAGAGGAGGGTGTTCCTGGAGCAGCTGGGAAAGGCACTTGTAACCCCACACATTCAAAGAAGGGAGCGCCTCCCCCGCACAGCAGCCTCTGCAGCGCTTGTGAAAGCTGTTCAAAGGGCTGAATCTTACCCTGATCCACCTGAGGCTGCAGCTGGGGCAGGCAAGAGGAGGACATGCCAATTCTGCCCCTCAAAAAAAGACTGTAAAACAAATACTATGTGCTGCACATGTGAGAACTACATCTGAAAAGTCCATGTACACAGACCTGCATACTGTCCTACATGTGCAAATTAGAGTTGATTGATTTATTTTATTTATATTTATTGTTGTTGTTTATATACCTTGTGTGTGGGGGCAATGGTTTAAAAAATGGGAGAAGACTAGTATTTTGTAGTTGAATTCCTCCTTGTACAGTATATAAGAATATATCACTATGTTGCCAAAAAAGTTGAAGTCTGTTATTGTTTCCCTTCAATTAAATGCAATTCAAAACTACTTTCTGCACATTTCTGATACTTTCTTAGGCTGTACAAGGGCTATCTCTTTCTAAAACAATTATGTTTACACCTATGCAATACCTTTAGCAATAATAATAGTAATGATAAACCTCTACTTTAGTAGAGTTATGTGTTTTATTTTATTTCAACAGGTGTGTTGTAATAAAAATGAGTTGTGTCCACTGAATAAATGCAGTCTTTCTGCATTGTGAAGAGGGAAAACCCCGATATTCACAAAGTTTGTGATAAATGACAGGTATTTTCTTCATGCAAAATTCAATTAAGCTGCTTTATTTCAGGGGTTTAGTGAAGGCGGGTCATTTTTTACCCTTGGGACAAGGGGAGTATGCAGAATGTTAAGACTACACAAGGGTTAAGTAGAAATATACTTTTAAATACTACGTAAGTTGTTTTTTGCGGGTACCCGTACTTTACTTTACTATTTATATTTTCAACAACTTCTACTTTTACTTCACTACATTCCTAAAGAAAATAATGTACTTTTTTACTTCATACATTTTCCCTGACACCAAAAATTACTTTTTTGAATGCTTAGCAGGACAGGAAAATGGTCAAATTCACGCACTTATCAAGACAACATTCCTGGTCCTTCCAAATACCTCTGGTCTGGCAGACTCACTGAACACAAATGCATCCTTTGAAAATTATGTCTGAGTGTTGGAGTGTGCCCCTGCCTATTCGTACATTTTAAAAACAAGAAAATGGTACCATCTGCTTTGCTTAATATAAGGAATTTAAATGATTTATACCTTTACTTTTGATACTTAAGTATATTTTATTAATTACATTTACTTTTGATATTTAAGTATATTTAAAACCAAATACTAAAGTAGTATTTTACTGGGTAACTTTTACTTGAGGAACTTCCTATTAAGATATCAGTACTTTTATTCAAACATGAAAATTAGGTACTTTTTCCACCACTGCATACAGGTAGGGGTAAAGTGACGAGGCAACAGGATTTATACTAAAAAGCAGCATATGTGATGAGTCAAGAGTGCAAAATTGGTCAATATACAAAGTGTTTTATGGCAAATATACTTCATACATCAACCACAACTGATGGTTTTAAATGTATTTACCAGAAAATCAAAATGTATATGTCGCTTTGTTCTTTTCTTCACAGAGCTTAATCAGTAGAGGAGGGAAACCAATATGGACTGGCCTACCTGCACCTAGCAATCAATAGCTTTGTAATTAAAGGCCCCAGAGTGTTTCTATAAAGCTATTTCAAATAGGTTTTTGCAGCCGAGCTGTAATTGCTCTGAAAATCTGTTACACTTATGGCATTCGTTTGGAGCCTGGGAGAGCTGGGTATATGCGGCAGAAAGTGGTGATTCACTGAAATCACAATTCGTCTGGGCTTCTTCTTTTGGTATCAAATTCTTTATGGTGAATAAAAGAGAGATGAAATCGCCCAGCCAGTCCTATCTACAGAGGGACAAAATACACACAATAATGAATAAGTCCCTTTCAAATGCATTGAGTGGTGTGCTGCTCCCTTCAATGGTGTGAACATTGCATTATCCGCTCCGGAGCGGCTGGAGAGCGCTGAGAGAGGCATGACGTCACCTGGACACAGGTAGGTAGAACCATTAAACCTCCCAGTCGCAGTTAATGTCTTGTTTCCATGGAGCAGAGCTGCATGCAATTAGAGAATGGCCAAGCAATACAGTGAGCCTTAATTGAATGGGAATTAAAAAAAAGAGGAGGCAGACAGAGGGAAACAAATGATTTGAAATCTCTGGAGTGGTCAGTGCTTTAGCCGAAATCGATGGAGAACAGATTACCAGTGCTCCCCTGTTTGATCAAACTAATGGAACATTGCTGCGGTCCGTTTCAGGGCTTGGCATTAGGAGGTCATGCTTGGGAGGCTTGTAAGCGGCCCTGAAAAGGTGCACATCTGGGACACCCCTCTCTTTGAGGGATCGATAGCAACCATGTTGTGGCCACTGGTATTTTTGGCCCCATTGATTGTCAGTGTGTGGCGGTGCGGCTCGGTGAGTCCGTGTCTGCAGCATGACAGGGGATGCTTGCCTGCCGTGGAGGGTGCTGTTCCAGTTAGTAATCAGGGGGGTTTGTACACATGGAAAAATGTGAAGTGACTGGTGCAGACAGCCTCACCCAGCCAGGCATACATCTAAAGAAACCTCTCCTCTTAACCCCTTCAGCTCCTCCATGCCTTACTGTCAACAGCAGGACAGGGGTCCTCTCAGAGACGATGCACACCATAATTTGCCACATTTAGTGTTTTAATATACTGGATATCAAGGGTGAATTGACAAGATTGCAAAACCCATCCATGCACATACTCCAACATACAGACGCACGGACACACGGACACAGACACACACATTCACTTCTGACTGTCTGGTGAAATCCTTGGCAGATGCCTTTCTGCCTTTGGAGGTGATTCAAAAGAGCAGAACGTAGAGTCATCCAAGACAACAGCAGAAGTGCCTCATAATCACCCCGATAGCATGAGTGTTTACCTTCTTTATTATGACTTTGGCAAGGGATTTGACTTAGTCAGTTTTCCTTCATTTTGTCATTGGAGCCAAAATCCTCTACTGTCTATCAACCAGAGACAACTGCACTGCAGCACTTGCTAGCTAGGTCTCCTGGGTGATGATGCAAAGATAAGAGGGGATTTTCAGCCAATAGCATGAATTAGAGCCTAATACCTCCCATTAAAAAAAGAGTTAATACAACTGCTTTCTCCTCCTGGAGAGGGTCTGGTGTTGCTGTGATGGGGATATAAAGCACCCTTCCATTTTACTCTAAATGTCCTTTTAAATATTTACCTCATTTTACCTCAACTGACTTTTGAAGAGCATGATGACACTGCAAAGTGAATGGTTATTCTTTATTCTGTTAATGGGTGTAAACCTGGCAGGGCATTTACAGCTTGCTGTATTAGGGAGATATTCCAGGTAAACAATTACAGGTATAATTGCCTATTAAGATCTGAAGTGACAAAGAGCTGTTCAATCATAGGGCTCGTGTTGACTTTTGATGAGTGACAGTAAAAGGAACATGGGTGATACAAATCAAATCAAAGTTTATTTGTCACGTGCGCTGAATACAACAGGTGTAGTAGACCTTACAGTGAAATGCTAACTTACAGGCTCTAACCAATAGTGCAAAAAAGGTATTGGGTGAACAATAGGTAAGTAAAGAAAGAAAACAACAGTAAAAAGACAGGCTATATACAGTAGCAAGGCTATAAAAGTAGCGAGGCTACATACAGACACCAGTTGGTCAGCCCAATTGAGGTAGTATGTACATGAATGTATAGTTAAAGTGACCACGCTTTATGATAAACAGAGTGTAGCAGCAGCGTAAAAAGAGGGGTTGAGGGGGGACACACACAATGCAAATAGTCCGGGTAGCCATTTGATTACCTGTTCAGGAGTCTTATGGCTTGGGGGTAAAAACTGTTGAGAACCCTTTTTGTCCTAGTCTTGGCACTCCGGTACCGCTTGCCATGCAGTTGTAGAGAGAACAGTCTATGACTGGGGTGGCTGGGGTCTTTGACAATTTTTAGGGCCTTCCTCTGACACCGCCTGATATAGAGGTCCTGGATGGCAGGCAGCTTAGCCCCAGTGATATACTGGGCCGTACGCACTACCCTCTGCAGTGCCTTGCGGTCAGAGGCCGAGCAATTGCCGTACCAGGCAGTGATGCCACTAGCTCTCGATGTTGTAGCTGTAGAACCTTCTGAGGATCTCAGGACCCATGCCAAATCTTTTTAGTTCCCTGAGGGGGAATAGGCTTTGTCGTGCCCTCTTCATGACTGTCTTGGTGTGTTTTGACCATTCTAGTTTGTTGTTGCTGTGGACACCAAGGAACTTGAAGCTCTCAAACTGCTCCACTACAGCCCCAATTAGAGGTACTGTATTAGAGGTACTTTACATTATAGGAGATAAGAGGTCACCACGTTGAATGGAAATTAGACACAATATACATTTTAAATATATTTTCAGATTAAAAACATATTCTCAATATGAACCATGACCTTTCACTGAAGACCCTCACATTTAAATCCAATGATACACTTACCAATAGTTTTCCCGATTTTACATTTTTATGGACCAGATTCCTTAAATGTAACCTCTGAGGTGCCTGGGCACTTTAATGCACTCCGCTAGTCATCCACTCATGGATTCAGCTAAATCCCAGGGGCATAGCATGAGTGAGGCTGATTGACAACTGTAATGGTCTTGGAACATATATATTATCAAGACGAGCATAACCATGAGATCACGTTGAGGATCGCTGTAATTCACAGGGCCATAACGACCCACTCTGCAGTGTATTCCCTCTTTCCTCCATGGAACGTATATCAGAGAACATAATTTGATCGCCACATACCTAGCTACTCCTGCAATTGGAATGAAGGACCGGCCAATGTTTTCTAATAGCTTGGCTGTGTCTCCTTCTTGAGCTCAATGGCTCATTATATCATAATAGATGATTAATGTAATGACTGGGAGAAGACTCCTACTGCACCTGACACATTTATCCTCCTCCTGTCCATCCAGACAGGGACTCTTGACTGTTTCTCTGAGGATATGCAACTAGGAACATCAGGGATATCCCCTCATAGCACTGGAAATGGGCTAGAGTAGGAGGTACATGCAGTACATGCTTTTTAGAGTGGGTTGAGACTGAGAGGGAGTACTGTACCTGAGGCAGCAGGCATGGCCAGAGGAGTACAGGGACTTCCCAGTCCCACAGACTGGATGTTGAGCAGCCTTTTGGCTAGGGAGGCAGAGATTGGCTGGACCAGCAGAGACGTCAGGTTGGGCCACTCCTCCCTGTAACTCCCCACTGCAATGAATAACACAGGAACACTGGCTTAGGATCTGTTCTGGCTGTATGAGCTTCACACTCATAAACCTCCCCCTAAACTGACAAGGTCAGTCTGTTGGAAAGGTCTTGGGCGGGTCACCTAAGTGGTTTTTTTTGGACCACCTTTGTCGAAGTAGTTAAACAAATATTGTTGTGATTCATTTCTTCTTTAAAAAAAATATTGGGGTTGGATTTTTTGGGGGCGTGTAAACTTAAATGACTAAGCAAATCCAGTACCAGTCAAAGGTTTGGACACACCTACTCATTCAAGGGTTTTTCTTTATTTTTCTTATTTTCTACATTGTAGTATAATAGTGAAGACATCAAAACTATGCAATAACACAAATGAAATCATGTAGTAACCAAAAAACTGTTAAATAAATCAAAATATATGTTATATTTTAGATTCTTCAAAGTAGCCACCCTTTGCCTTGATGATAGCTTTACACACTCTTGGAATTCTCTCAACCAGCTTTATGAGTAATGCTTTTCCAACAGTCTTGAAGGAGTTCCCACATATGCTGAGCACTTGTTGGCTGCTTTTCCTTCACTCTCCTGTCCAACTCATCCCAAACCATTTAAATTGGGTTGAGGTCGGGTGATTGTGGAGGCCAGGTAATCTGATGCAGCATTCCATCACTCTCCTTGGTCAAATAGCCCTTACACAGCCTGGAGGTGTGTTTTGGGTCATTGTCCTGTTGAAAAACAAATGGTAGCCCCACTAAGCACAAACCCGATGGGAATGGTGTATAGCTGCGGAATGCTGTAGTAGCCATGCTGGTTAAGTGTGCCTTGAATTCTAAATAAATCACAGACAGTGTCACCAGCAAAGCACCCCCACACCATCACACCTCCTCCCCCATGCTTCACGGTGGGAGCCACACATGCAGATGTCATCAATTCACCTACTCTGCGCCACACAAAGACATGGCGGTTGGAACCAAAAATCTAACATTTGGACTCATCAGAACAAAGGACAGATTTCCACTCGTCTAATGTCCATTGCTCGTGATTCTTGGCCCAAGCAAGTCTCTTCTTATTATTGGTCTCCTTTAGTAGTGGTTTCTTTGCAGCAATTATTTTGACCATGAAGGCCTGATTCATGCAGTCTTCTCTGAACAATTGATGTTAAGATGTATGTTACTTGAATTCTGTGAAGCAGTTATTTGGACTGCAATTTATGAGTTGCAGTTAACTCTAATGAACTTATCTTCTGCAGTAGAGGTAACTCTGGGTCTTCCTTTCCTGTGGCGGTCCTCATGAGAGCGAGTTTCTTCATAGCGCTTGATGCTTTTTGCGACTGCACTTGAAGAAACTTTCAAGGTTCTTAAAATGTTCAGAATTGACTGACCTTCGTGTCTTAAAGTAATGATGGACTTTCTCGTTTCTCTTTGCTTTTTTGAGCTGTCCTTGTCATAATATGGACTTGGTCTTTTACCAGATAGGGCTATCTTCTGTATACCACCCCTACCTTGTCACAACACAACTGATTGGCTCAAAAGCATTAAATTAACTTTTAACATGGCCCACCTGTTGAATGTAATGCATTCAAGGTGACTACATCATGAAGCTGATTGAGAGAATGCCAACAGTATGCAAAGCTGTTATCAAAGAAAAGGGTGGCAACTTTGAAGAATCTCAAATATAAAATATATTTTGATTTGTTTAACACGTTTTTGGTTAATACATGATTCCATATGTTTTATTTAATAGTTTTGATGTCTTCACTATTATTAAATAAAAACCCTTGAACGAGTAGCTGTGTCCAAACTTTTGACTGTATAAAGTATATAGAAAAAATAATAAACTCCTATATTTTAAAATAAGATAATCTTTGATAACTATCACCAAAATAAAAGCTATACATTCCAGGAGAATCTAAAATTCAAAAAATTATGCATTTAAGAGTATTTTTGTCATGGCATGGGCCCTATCGATTTGTTTTATAATGTTTGAGTCACTCCAATAACATAAGAACATGGCACAAGCCATGGATAAATGTGTTTAATTGCAGGAAATTTGCTTTAAATCTCTCTCTCTCTCTCTCTCTCTCTCTCTCTCTCTCTCTCTCTCTCTCTCTCTCTCTCTCTCTCTCTCTCTCTCTCTCTCTCTCTTCGTATCAAAGCCCTCCACCTCTGATTGGGGCTTGCAGGTGACCCGCTAATAGGCTGGTGGATTTTAAGTTGGAAGTAATGGTTTCTGCAAACCAATGGGGATTTAGATGGGCGAAATGCTCCATTGATTCAGCCTCATTAAAACAGGCAAACTGTGAGCCTAATCCTGCTTTAGTAACACATTTATTTTGCAGGGTTATATTTTCCACTGCCGGCGCCCGGCTGGGGTGACAGCAACAGTCACACTCGAATAACAATGTAGCAAACTGGCCTCTTCAACTCCACACTATTCCTGCCGTTTGTGTTTTCAATCCATAATGTTTCTCTCAAACAAAATATAATTATTTGAACAGTTATCTGAATGGAATTAAAATGGCTCCCTCTGCATTATCTCTGAAGAGTTGACTCATTGACGGTCACAATGCCAGATAATGAGTTGGTCTCTCAATGGAAATAGTTCACAGCAGGACAGACTTCAAGGTTACCTGCAGTGTGATGTGATTATTCTTGCTAATTACAACTTCAACATCTGAATCTGAATATTAACAAATGGTGATTTGAGTCTATTTGTGACCTTAACACTGACATATCCTATTTGGTCAGGAAGAGTGACTTATGGGCACTTGAGAACAAGATTCATTATCTATCATTAAATATGATAATTTGATTTTTGGCTCTCTGAGGCCATGGCTGAGATCAATTGAAAAGTTTGGACTCACTATAAAATCAAATATAAAATCAAATCAAGTTCATTGGTACACGTACACAGGTTAGCAGATGTTATAGAGGGTGCAGCGAATTGCGTGTGTTACTAGCTCTAAGACTGCAGTTAAAATGTCAAAGAAGTTCACAAATAATAATCAAAAACAAAAAAACAAGAAATCACGAATGCCAGTTAGCAACCCAAATAACACTGTATCAGTAATCCAAATGCAATCTATGTGTACATAAACCAAGAATATATAGTGAGAATGATATGTACATGTACAGCAGTAGATATATTAGCTATGTCAAGAATACAGTATATAAATAAGAATCCAGTGTATAAATATTTGGTGTGTATCAACAGTGTAACAAAAATTGAATGTACAGTAGTAGATATATTAGAATGAGCTATATGACGAATACAGTATATGAATACACAGTGTGAAAAACAGTATAAAAGATGTATATTGTAAGGGGTGCGAACTGGCAGCAGAGAAGTCAGACGCAGGAAAGAAATAACTGTGTTTCCAAAGGCGCAGTTTATTAACAAAACCCACTGGAAAACAGAATAATAAAATAAATGGGTACATAACCCGACGCACACCAGGACAGACACAAGCACTTACAACAAACAATCACCGACAAGGACATGAAGGGGAACAGAGGGTTAAATACACAACATGTAATTGATGGGATTGGAACCAGGTGTGATGGAAGACAAGACCAAACCAAAGGAAAAGGAAAAGAGGATCAGCGATGGCTAGAGAATGGTCGGTGACTTCGACCGCCGAACGCCGCCCGAACAAGGAGAGAGACCAACTTCGGCGGAAGTCGTGACATATATACTGTTATGATTCTACAGTATATGCAGTGAGCTACAAAAGTATTGGGACAGTGACACATCATTTGTTGTTTTGGATCTGTACTCACCCACTTTCAAATTGAATTGTTAAAAGTACTATCAGTGCAGACGGTCAGCTTTAATTTGAGGGTATTTTCATTCATATTGGTTGAACTGTCCCCCCATTTTAGGGGACCAAAAGAATTGGGACAAATTCCCTTACAGTGCATTCGGAAAGTGTAGACTTTTCTACGTTTTGTTACATTACAGCCTTATTCTAAAATGTATTAAATTTATGTTTTAATTGCGCAGGGAGGTGACCAAGAACCTGATGGTCACCCTGACAGAGCTCCAGAGTTCCTCTGTGGAGATGGGAGGATCTGCAGAGAAGAATAGGAGAAACTCCCCAAATACAGGTGTGCCAAGCTTGTAGCGTCATACCCAAGAATACTGAAGGCTGTAATCGCTGCCAAAGGTGCTTCAACAAAGTACTGAGTAAAGTGTCTGAATACTTATGTAAATGTGATGTTCAACTGTTTTTGCTTTGTCATTATGGGGTATTGTGTAGATTGTCAAGGAAAAAAACGATTTAATCAATTTAAGAATAAGGCTGTAACGTAACAAAATGTGAAAAAAGTCAAGCGGTCTGAATACTTCCCGAAAGCACTGTCCATGTGTATTAAAGTACTAAATTTTAGTGTTTGGTCCCATATTCCTAGCATGCAATGACTACATCAACCTTGTGACTCCACACACTTGTTGGACGCATTTACTGTTTGTTTTGGTTGTGTTTCAGATTATTTTGGAGTCACTTTTATTGTAAATATTGATGAGTGAGAAATATCATACCCCCAAGATGCGAACATCTCACCATTACAATAACAGGGGAGGTTAGCATTTTTGGGGTGTATGATATTTGTGCGTCTGTAATTTTAATTCACGATCAATTCAGGACTACCCGTATTCATGGTAGCATCCACACTAATGTGGACGTGTTGCAGCATTGCTGTATGTGTTTGTGTGTGTGTGAGTGTGTGTGTGTTGGTGAGTATGGCCGTATGCATGTGTGTGTGTATATGTGTGTACTGAGTCTGCATGTGTATGAGCTGTGTGTGTGTGAGTCTACCTTTGTTTCTTACCACAGAAGTACTACTTACTACTCTCACTTGCTACAGGGAATGGCGTGATGGCTGTTCAACAATTTGATGGCCTGGAGATAGCAGCTCTTTTTCAGTCTTTCGCTCCCAGCTTTGATGCACCTGTTCTGTCTTTTTCTGCTAGATGGTAGCAGAGTGAAAAGACTGTGACTAAGTTGGCTGAGGTCCTTGATGATCTTGTTGGCCTTCCTTTGACACAGAGTGCTGTAAGTTTCCTTGAGGGCAGGCAGCATGCCCCTGGTGACTGTGGCAAGGAAGTAAGTCAACTGTGGCACGCCCCAAGCCAGTCTGCAGTAAGGAAACGTACGGTGGGAGCCAGGCTTCTCTCTTCCCTCCTATAGCAATCGTTTATTATCTCATTTGGGCTTTGGCTCTCACACTGCTCTAGAAGCAATCTCACCAATAGGAATGATTAATGGTCCAGGTGAAAAATATATACAGTATCTCTCTTCCTGCCATGTTGAGACGTGCACCGCATGCAACAATTACGGGATCCATGTTGCACTAATCTTTCAGCTGTGAGAGAAGCCCTTTAGTTTTCCTTGGCTTTTTTTCAGCAGCGTTTTCCGGAGAAAGGTACTCTATTTTTAAAGAGTGAATAGTACCAAATATTTAGACAGAAAGTTTTGTACACAGAAAGAGAAAGATAAGATAAACGAAGAGAATGGGGTGGGAGGTAGCCTAGTGGTTAATTGCATTGGACCAATAACCGAAAGTTCGTATGCTCGAATCCCCAAGCCGATTATGTGAAAAATCTGTCCATGTGCCCTTGAGTAAGGTACTTAACCCTAATTGCTCCTGTAAGTCGCTCTGGATAAGAGTGTCTGCTAATTGACTCAAATGTAAAATGAGATAAGAAAGGCAGTCATGTTAGTACATACTCATTCTTAGCGTTTCATCAACACAGGGTTGTAAAGAGGATAAAGAACTTTCAGTAGATCATGTAACTAGCGACTAGCCAATTTAGACAATACTTTTGTGCTTTGCTCAAAATTGAAACAATATTCATTGTTACTTTACTTAGGTGTTCTGTCTTTTTCAATCCATAATTAACTAGCAGTCTCTCAATATTTTGCTCTGCATTTCAGAAGACTGTAACCCATGATCAACCTGTACATATTGTTAACTGTGCCTCCAACAAACCCCACATGGCCCTTGCATCGGGTAGTCAATCCATTCTCTTTTGAATCCTGTGAGGATGTCAGTTGTGCATCACACCCTCTGATCTCCATCAGTATCACGAGCAAGAGCAGAGTGGCTGTATTGATCCAACCACAAGACTGAGGGAATGGAGCTGAGATCACTGGGTACATTTCTACTTTACAACAGGATGACTTCCCAAGGCAGACAAGCAGACCAAACACACTGACACATCCATACCTGATACACTGTCGGCTAGCTGCTGTCAGTACTAGCCCTGAGAAACAGAACCTACAGCTGTATTGGGTAAGCTGGTGTGTGGATTTCTCATTTGCACTTCCAAGGCATGAGATATTGTGGTACATGGTTGTGCAGAATAATTGAATGGATTACATATTGGATTACATACCGTATGTCCAATTCCACTGTAGAAAAATCATACGAAATGCAGTTATGTGGCAAATAAATTAAATAAACATAGACATTATGTGATAATTTCTTATTGGAATGGGCTCTAGGACCTCTATATAATAATTACACCAGGAGCTCGGTATGTGTAGCCATGCCTCATCTGTAAAACGCTTGGATAGTTTGGTTGGTTATTGGTGAGGCCCGCCTGCATCTCCACTTCATTACATGTGAAATCAATACTAAGTGGCTATTGACAGTGGCTGGTCTTCCTGGTGTGGACGTGTGGCTTTATTGATACCAATGGTGCTACATTCACCCCTCTGTCACAACTACTGCAAGGCACTGTATGAAATAATAATATGCACTGCATGACTGTAAACCAAATTCCATACTACAGTATGTAATATCAAACTGTACAATACTGTACCACACAAGGCAATTGCATTGTGTATTGGGTTTTGCGTTTTGATCTTCTAGGGATAGACTACAAATGATCTATTGCAGAGGTGCATGAGTTGTTTCAACTTTTGGGTTGTTCAGATCTAATGTAATTAAGACCTAATGCAATCTATTGCACAGATTATAAGCACAACAAACTGTTTGCTACTTGTTTACAATGTTTGACATTTTCTTTATTCCCAAGAGGTTTGCTTTCCTACTGTAAGCCTAACTAAGCAGAATTATTTCCAAATAAGCAGGTAGCAAAGGTCTGGAATTAATTTGCACGAATACAATCCTTATTTTATGGAAATTGTTCAGTGGCCTTTGGTTTTCAGATCTGTTTTCTATTCCAGCTCACATTTTCAGTCAAAGTGTCTTCCATGTGTTCTGTATCTTTGAAATGGAGGGGTGGAGCATCCTTCATTCATTATTATCAACAGTTTGATTCCCATGTTTATAGCTGACACATTACAAATACTGCATAATATAGGATGCTTAAGAACCCTTTTCATGAAACCCATCTGCTTGAGGCTCATGTAAGACATATGCCATGTCCGAATACCCGTACTTCTAAATAGTAAGTATTTTGGGTATGCGAAAATTATACTTTTTATTGTTTGTCGAGGAGTAGACGGACTCAAAAAATACTATAAGAGAACGTCTTCTTTAGGACGGCAAGCCTTTATTCATTAGTACAGCATACTTCAGCATACGGAAACGTATTATTCTCAAATCAGTAAGCTATCACACTTTTTTTATAAACTTTAAACCAGGTGAGGCCCAAAGAGCTCCCCCCTCAGCTGACTTACCAGATTGATACTTGATTGGTTAATACAGAACAAGTGCATGTGCGTGCTGCAAAAACATGAATGATGTTGCACAGAGGCGAAAACAATATTGCAGGTGTCTGGGAATGTCTGGAAGCGATACATTTCAGAAAGAAGCATTCAAATAATCATCTTGGGAAGCAAGTGAAGGAATGTGTGAGTGGTATTTTATCTCAGTGGGAAAAAAACACCAGTCATTTTACCAGCCATCTATCTTTCCCCCACCCCTCATGTTTCTAATTACACTTTTCCTCCTTCATTTTCTAGTCTGAACCCTACAGTAATAAGTTGGGACAAAATATTAAACAAATATTTGTTTAAGACATCATTAGCTTGGTTATTAGTTGATCATTAAAGGTCATAGTTAATAACTCCCCAATTAATACCGGTCGTTGTTAGTACAGTATATGATCGTGCCATGTACAGACTCTAGTAGAAGCCTACACATATTTTGCTGAACCCTTCAATGTGACATTTCTAAAATGTAGGATGCATCAAATGCCATGATGTCATACTCATTTTGGCTTTTCATCTAGTAGAATTTGCTACACACTACTTAAGAAGATAATCATCTTTCGAGAACCACGTGTGCAATTGCGCATCAGATGAGGCATTCACCGTATGGATGAGCCTAGTATGTTGATATCTGTTGCTTACTGCAACACATTTTGGACACGGCCATATTCTTCTTCCCTTTCTTTCCAGTCTCTCTCAATACACTTTCTCACTAATATACTATGCAGTCTCAGTACCTCTTGAGCATTTCATGAATACAACAGGAAATACTGTGCTCAATCTAAAAGTATTCCTCATAAACGTCTACATGGACAGTTGTCCTATTCTGGCCCTCCATGTATCTAAGTGATAACATACAAAGACCAGAATATATTTGTAAAACATACAGAAAGACCACAGCAGTAACATACTTCAGGATTGAGACAATGGTCAGACAGAGTAGAGTATTAATAAGCTGTAGATGAGGTTGACTAGTGTGTAGGTCAAACTCACATAACCATCTCTCCAAAGGTGTTCACTAAAGCAAGGACTACTCCAGCGAGGACCAATACTGCCAACAACCTCTACGATAAACCAAACAGTAATGAAAGATGCCTCAACAATGCCAGGGCCCTTAATGTCAATTAATAGTCTCAGAATCCTTGCAAGTGGCAACATTAAAATGTGATGAAATAAGTACATTGCCCAAAATTCAAACAGATGTTGTCAGTGAGCATTTTGACAATTTAAAGATGTACATCTGTTCACGTGTTCATTAGCCTTATGAAAATAAGAGGACGACAGGGAAAAGGATTTAACCTTGGCCCTTGCCTCAGTACCTGTGTGTCTCTAAAGTGGAAAGACAGCCCAGCGCACAGGAAACACACAGGCTCATTAGCCACATGCCAAACAAGTACACACTTTAAAACCCCCACTTACTGGCCATTCACTGTGATGAAGGCATAATGAGATCCTAGCAGTCCCTGTAAAGAAATGGGCGGAATACATCAGAGCCCCAGGAGTGATCGAAGCAGAGAGAAAGACTGCATTTAAATGTGTCAGAAGGGGGGGGGGGGGGGGGGGGGGGGGTTAGAGGCCCCTCCTTTTGGTCACAGAGACAAAATTTTGCTGTTTTAAAGTTAGTTTCCTGCAATTCTACACATTTGTCAGAGGGCTGCGAGTAGAATTTCTGTTTCACAGCTAATGTCCTGCAATTACATTTGTGTCCAAAAGTTTTGAGAATGACACAAATATGAAGTCTGCTGCCTCAGTTTGTATGATGGCAATTTGCATATACTCCAGAATGGTATGAAGAGTAATCAGATTAATTGCAATTAATTGCAAAGTCCCTCTTTGCCATGCAAATGAACTGAATCCAAAAAAAAACATTTCCACTGCATTTCAGCCCTGCCACAAAAGGACCAGCTGACATCATGTCAGTGATTCTCTCGTTAACACAGGTGTGAGTGTTGATGAGGACAAGGCTGGAGATCACTCTGTCATGCTGATTGAGTTAAAATAACAGACTGGAAGCTTCAGAAGGAGGGTGGTGCTTGGGATCATTGTTCTTCCTCTGTCAACCATGGTCACCTGCAAGGAAACACGTGCCGTCATCATTGCTTTGCACAAAAAGGGCTTCACAGACAAGGATATTGCTGCCAGTAAGATTGCACCTAAATCAACCATTTATCGAATCATCAAGATCTTCAAGGAGAGCGGTTCAATTGTTGTGATGAAGGCTTCAGGGCACCCAAGAAAGTCCAGCAAGCACCAGGACCATCTCCTAAAGTTGATTCAGCTGCGGGATCAGGGACAGAGTACCAGTACAGAGCTTGCTCAGGAATGGCAGCAGGCAGGTGTGAGTGCATCTGCATGCACAGTGAGGCGAATACTTTTGGAGGATGGCCTGGTGTCAAGAAGGGCAGCAAGGAAGCCACTTCTCTCCAGGAAAAACATCAGGGACAGACTGATATTCTGCAAAGATACAGGGATTAGACTGCTAAGGACTGGGGTAAAGTCATTTTCTCTGATGAATCCCCTTTCCGATTGTTTGGGGCATCCGGACAAAAGCTTGTCCGGAGAAGACAAGGTGAGCGCTACCATCAGTCCTGTGTCATGCCAACAGTAAAGCATCCTGAGATCATTCATGTGTGGGGTTGCTTCTCAGCCAAGGGAGTGGGCTCACTCACAATTTTGCCTAAGAACACAGCCATGAATAAAAAATGGTACCAACACATCCTCCGAGTGCAACTTCTCCCAACCATCCAGGGACAGTTTGGTGACGAACAATGCCTTTTCCAGCATGGAGCACCTTGCCATAAGTCAAAAGTGATAACTAAGTGGTTTGGGGAACAAAACATCAATATCAATATAATATAACATCAACATCAATATATGACAAAACATCAATATTAAACTCCCCAGACCTTAATCCCATTGAGAACTTGTGGTCAATCCTCAAGAGGCGGGTGGACAAACAAAAACCCACAAAGTCTGACAAACTCCAAGCATTGATTATGCAAGAATGGGCTGCCATCAGTCAGGATGTGGCCCAGAAGTTAATTGACAGCATACCAGGGCGGATTTCAGAGGTCTTGAAAAATAAGGGTCAGCACTGCAAATATTGAGTCTTTGCATCAACTTCATGTTATTGTCAATAAAAGCCTTTGACACTTATGTAATGCTTGTAATTCTACTTCAGTATTCCATAGTAACATCTGACAAAAATATCTAAAGACACTGAAGCAGCAAACTTTGTGGAAATTAATATTTGTGTCATTCTCAAAACTTTTGGCCATATTCTTCCTAGGTCTGAGATATTTTTTTTGTTTTAAAGCTAATTTCCTGCATCTCTACACAGTTTGCCATATGGCTTATGCCTTGTTCTTATGCTGAGTGACTCAAACATTATAACAAAATCAATAGGGGCTCCATGCCATGACATTTTTGGAATTTCAAAGTCTCTCTGACTGTCTAGTTTTTATTTTGTAGATATTAGTTCTCAAATATGATTTTATTTAAGTTTGTGTGTGTGTGTGTGTGTGTTTTGTGTGCACATGGGTGCATGTGTGCTAAGGTGCGGAGAATCAGAGCAGGTGCTTGTAGAAAGAAACTGTATCTGAGCCTGTTGGTATCAGACCTCATGCTCTGAAACCGTCTGCCCAACGTTAAGGGAAAGAACAGCTTGTGGCTTGGTTGTGTGGGGTCCTTGACGATGCTGTGGGCCTTCCTCAGGTTTCGAGTAGATGTCCTGAATGGGTGGGAGCACAGTTCCAGTGATGTGCAGGGCCATCTAAACCACCCACTGGAGGGCCTTGCGGTCATGGACGAAGAAATTCCCTTACCAGGCAGTGATGCAACCAGTCAGGACGCTCTTGATGGTGCAGCGGTAGTATATGGAGATGGTGTGGCATGAATTTAATCAGCCGCTGTTGTGCCCTCTTGACAAGAGTGGTGGTGTTGTTGGTCCATGTCAATTCCTTGGTGAACTGGACACAGAGGAACATAAAACTGCCAACTTTCTCTACTGCAGTCCCGTTGATGTGGATCGGGGCATGTTCCCTCCTCTGCTTCCTGAAGTTAACAATCAACTAATTTGCTTTACTGATGTTGAGGGAGAGGTTGTTGTCCTGGCACAACAATGCCAGTTCACTTTCCTCCTCCCTACAGGTTGACTTGTCATTGTTGGTTGTCAGGCCTACAACTGTGGTGTTGTCCAAAGCCACACAGTTGTGGGTGAACAGAGAGTACAGCAGGGGGCTGAGGATACACCCCTGGGGGCCCCCTGTGTTAAGAGTCAGTGTGTAGGAGGTGTTGTTGCCAATTATCACAGCCTGTGCTTTGTCTATCAGGAAGTCCAGGATCCAGTTGCAGAAAGTGGTGTCCAGACCCAGGACTCTGAGCTTGGTGTCGAATAACGTTGAATGCTGAACTTTAGTCAATGAATAGCATTCTCACGTAGGTGTTCCTCTTGTTGAGATGTGTTACTGCCATGTGAATAGCGATGGAAATTGAATATTCAATGGATCTATTCGAGCAGCAGGCAACTTGGAGTGGGTCCAGTGTGCTTGGCATGCTGGCATTGATGTGGGCCATGACCAGCCTCTCGAAGAACTTCATGATGCCCGGGGTGAATGCGACAGAGCGATAGTCATTTGGGCATGTCACCTCGTTTTTCTTGGGCACTGGGACGATGGTGGTCTTCTTGAAGCAGGTGGGGACTACAGCCTGGGAAAGGCTGAAGATGTCCGAGAAGACACCCGCCAGCTGGTAGGCACACACTCTGAGGACACAGCCAGGGATGCCATCTGGGCCGGCGGCTTTGTGAGTTTTCACTCTTTATAGAGAATTCTTACTGGCTAAACAAATTGAATCTTATTTGTTACATGCTTTGTAAACAACAGGTGAGGACTAACAGTGAATAACTTACTTCCGGGTTATTTTCCAAAAATGCAGTTAAAGATTTGAAAAAAATATATTATAGCGACACAAGGAATAAATACACAGTGTATAACAAATAACAATAACATGGCTATATACTGGAAGTAAAAGTACTGAGTCAATGTGCAGGTGTACGAGGTAATTGAGGTAGCTATGTACATATAGGTAGGAGTAAAGTGACTAGGCAACAGGATAGATAATAGACAGTAGCAGCAGTATACAGTTGAAGTCAGAAGTTTACATACAACCTTAGCCAAATACATTTAAACTCAGTTTTTCACGATTCCTGACATTTAATCCAAGTAAAAATTCCCTGTCTTAGGTCAGTTAGGATCAACACTTTATTTTAGGAATGTGAAATGTCAGAATAATAGTAGAGATAATGATTTATTTCAGCTTTTATTTCTTTCATCACATTCCCAGTGGGTCAGAAATGTACATACACTCAATTAGTATTTGGTAGCATTGCCTTTACATTATTTAACTTGGGTCACATGTTTCGGGCAGCCTTCCACAATCTTCCCACAATAGGTTGGGTGAATTTTGTCCTGTTCCTCCTGACAGAGCTGGTTTAACTGAGTCAGGTGTAACTGATGTCCTGAGATGTTGCCTCATTATATCCACATAATTTTCCTCCTGCAGCAAAGCACCCCCACAACATAATGCTGCCACCCCCGTGCTTCATGGATGGGATGGTATTCTTCGGCTTGAAAGCCACCCCCCTTTTCCTCTAAACATAACAATGGTCATTATGGCCAAACAGTTCTATTTTTGATTCATCAGAACCAGAGGACATTTCTCCAAAAAGTACGATCTTTGTCCCCATGTGCAGTTGCAAACCGTAGTCTGGCTTTTTTTTATGGCGGTTTTGGAGTGGCTTCTTCCTTGCTGAGCAGCCTTTCAGCTTATGTCGATATATGACTCTGTGTTTTACTGTGGATATAGATATTTTGTAGATAGTTTTTCCTCCAGCATCTTCACAAGGTTCTTTGCTGTCCTTTGCATTTATCTCTAGGAGACAGAACGCGTCTCCGTCCTTAGCGGTATGACGGCTACGTGGTCCCATGGTGTTTATACTTGTGTACTATTGTTTGTTCAGATGAACGTGGTACCTTCAGGCATTTAGAAATTGCTCCCAAGGATGAACCATACTTGTGGAGGTCTACATTTGTTTTTCTGAGGTCTTAGCTGATTTCTTTTGATTTTCCCATGATGTCTAGAAAGAGGCACTGAGTTTGAAGGTAGGCCTTGAAATACATCCACAGGTACACCTCCAATTGACTCAAATTATGTCACTTAGACTATATGAAGTTTCTAAAGCCATTACATCATTTTCTGGAGTTTTCCAATCTTTTTAAAGGCACAGTCAAATTAGTGTATGTAAACTTCTGACCCACTGGAATTGTGATACAGTGAATTATAAGTGAAATAATCTGTCTGCAAACAATTGTTGGAAAAACGACTTGTGTCATGCACAAAGTAGATGTCCTAACCTAAAACTATAGTTTGTTAAAACTTCTTATGACTTGGGGGCAGTATTTCGACATCTGGATGAGAAGCATGTCCAAAGTAAACTGCCTGATACTCAGGCCCAGAAGCTAGGATATGCATATAATTGGTAGATTTGCATAGAAAACACTACAGTTTCCAAAACTGTTACAATAATGTCTGTGGGTATAACAGAATTTATATGGCAGGCAAAAATCTGAGGAAAATCTATCCAGGAAGTGGGATGTTTTTGATATGGGTATTTTCAATTTAATGCATATAGTATCTAATGTTACTATGGCTTCCACTAGATGTCAACAGTCTTTAGATATTGTTTCAGGCTTGTTTTCTGAATGAAGAAGAATTAGACCTTTCTGTCAGTGGACGGTAGAATCATGCAGTGCTGGTTTATGCTCATGACTGAGTGCGTGCCCTTCGTTGTTTTTCCTTTCTATTGAATACGCTATAGTCCGGTTGAAATATTATCAATTATTTAGACAATTGACAACCTGATAACATCGTTTGACATGTTTCAATTAACTTTACCAGTACTATTAGGATATATTCGTCTGCATGTTTTGACCGCCTTTGAGCCAGTGGATTTCTGAACAAAACACGCCAACAAAACTGAGTTTTTGGGATATAAAGAGGGACTTTATCGAACAAAACAAACATTTATTGTGTAGCTGGGACTCTTGTGACTGCAACCATATGAAGATCTTCAAAAGTAAGTGATTCATTCTATCACTATTTCTGACTTTGGTAATTCCTTTACTTGGTTATAAAATATTTGTATGCTTTTGTAAGCGGGCGTTGTCCTCAGATAATCACATGGTATGCTTTCGCCGTAAAGCCTTTTTGAAATCTGACAAAGCGGCTGGATTAACAAGAAGTTCATCTTTAAGCCGATATATAACACTATATATAACAGTATATATAATATTTTTTTTTAAAGTATATTATGAATATTTATGTATTTTGAATTTGGCGATCTGCAATTTCACCAGATGTTGTCAAGGTGGGTCGCTAGCGGAACGCCTGCACCAGAAAGGTTAACAAGAAATTTGTGGAGTAGTTGAAAAACTAGTTTTAATAACTCCAACCTAAGTGTTTGTAAACTTCCGACTTCAACTTTATGTGGTAAGTGTGAATGTGTGTGTGTGTCAGAGTGTGTGTGTGTATGCGTCAGTATGCATGGGTGCACATGTTATGTGTGTACGCATATGTAGTGTGTGTGTGTGTGTGTGTGTGTGTGTGTGTGTGTGTGTGTGTGTGTGTGTGTGTGTGTGTGTGTGTGTGTGTGTGTGTGTGTGTGTGTGTGTGTGTGTGTGTGTGTGTGTATGTGTTTGGGTGTCAGTGTAATTCTGTGTGAGTGTATGGGTAGAGTCCAGTGTGTACATTGAGTCAGTGCAAGAGAGGTCGTGCAAAAAATGGGCAATGCAGGTAGTCCGGGTATCTATTTTATTAGCTATTTAGCAGTCTTGTGTAACAGTCTATTAGCTTTTTTTATTTAATATTTGTTTTCACCTTTATTTAACCAGGTAGGCTAGCTGAAAACAAGTTCTCATTTACAACTGCGACCTGGCCAAGATAAAGCAAATCAGTGCGACACAAACAACAACACAGATTTACACATGGAATAAACAAAACATACAGTCAATAACACAATCATCTCCTGTTGAGTCTGACGATAAGAATGTGGTGATTGACAGAGTCGACAGCCTTGGCTAGCTCTATGAATCCAGCTGCACAGTATTATCTCTTATTGATGGAGGTTATGATATCGTTTAGAACCTTGAGTGTGGCTGAGGTGCACCCATGGCCAGCTTGGAAACCAGATTGCATAGCGGAGAAGGTACGGTGGGATTCGAAATGTTCGGTGATCTGCTTGTTAACTTGGCTTTCGAAGATCTTAGAAAGGCAGGGTAGGATAGATATAGGTCTGTAGCAGTTTGGGTCTAGAGTGTCCCCCCCTTTGAAGAGGGGGATGACCGCGGCAGCTTTCCAATCTTTGGGGATCTCAAACGATACGAAAGAGAGGTTGAACAGGCTAGTAATAGGGGTTGCAACAATATCGGCTGATAATTTTAGAAAGAGAGGGTCCAGATAGTCTAGTCCTGCTCATTTGTAGGGATCCAGATTTTGCAGCTCTTTCAGAACATCAGCTATCTGGATTTGTGTGAAGGAGAAATGGGCCTGGCCCATTGGGCAAGTTGCTGTGAGGGTAGGGTAGGGGTGGCCAGGTGAAAAGCATGGCCAGCCGTAGAGAAATGCTTATTGAAATTCTCAATTATAGTGGATTATCAGTGGTGACAGTGTTTCCTAGCCTCAGTGCAGTGGGCAGCTGGGAGGAGATGCTCTTATTCTCCATGGACTTTACAGTGTCCCAGAACTTTTTGGAGTTTGTTCTGCAGGATGCACATTTCTGTCTGAAACAGCTAGCCTTTGCTTTCCTTTTTTTTGTTTTTTTTGAATTTAACCCCTTTTTCTCCCCAATTTCGTGGTATCCAATTGTTTCAGTAGCTACTATCTTGTCCTATCGCTACAACTCCCGTACGGGCTCGGGAGAGACGAAGTCATGAGTCCTCTGATACACAACCCAACCAAGCTTCTTAACACAGCGCGCATCCAACCCGGAAGTCAGCCGCACCAATGTGTCGGAGGAAACACCGTGCACCAGGCAACCTTGGTTAGCGCGCACTGCGCCCGGCCCGCCACAGGAGTCGCAATGGTGCGCGATGAGACAAGGACATCCCTACCGGCCAAGCCCTCCCTAACCCGGACGACGCTAGGCCAATTGTGCGTTGCCCCACGGACCTCCCGGTCGCGGCCGGTTACGACAGAGCCTGGGCACGAACCCAGAGTCTCTGATGGCACAGCTGGCGCTGCAGTACAGCGTCCTTAACCACTGCGCCACCCGGGAGGCCCAGCCTTTGCTTTCCTAACTGCCTGTATACAGGTCTGGAGTGAACCACGGGCTATATCTGTTCCTGGTTCAATTTTTTTTTAATGGGGCATGCTTATTTAAGATTGTGAGGAAAGCACTTTTAAAGAATAACCAGGCATCTTCTACTGACGGAATGAGGTGAATATCCTTCCAGGATACACGGGCCAGGTCGATTAGAAAGGCCTGCTCGCTGAAGTGTTTTAGGGAGCGCTTGACAGTGATGAGGGGTGGTCGTTTGACCTTAGACCCATTATGGAGGTAAGCAATGAGGCAGTGATCGCTGAGATTCTGGTTGAAGACAGCAAGATCCTGGTTGAAGACAGTTGGTTAGGATGACATCTATGAGGGTGCCTGTGTTTACAGATTTGGGGTTGTACCTGCTAGGTTCAAGGGGCGGAGGGGGGGGACTGTCACGCCTTGACCTTAGAGCCTTGTTATGTCTCTATTTGGTTTGGTGGGTGTGATTTGGGTGGGCATTCTATGTTCTTTATTTCCATGTTTTTTTATTTATATGTTTTGGCCGGGTATGGTTCTCAATCAGGGACAGCTGTGTTTGTGGGTGGTTATTTTCTGTTTTGTGTTTCTGCACCTGACAGAACTGTTCGTTGTCGTTTTGCTCTTTGTTATTTTGTTAAAGTGTTTTGAAAATAAATCATGAACTCTTCTGCTTCATTCGACGGCCATGACAATGTCAGGGTTTTTGGTGGCCTTCCTAAGCCAGGATTCAGACACGACTAGGACATCCTGGTTGGCAGAGAGTGCTAAAGCAGTGAATAAAACAAACTTAGGGAGGTGGCTACTAATCTTATCATGCATGAAACCAAGGCTTTTACGGTTACAGAAGTCAACAAATGAGAGCGCCTGGGTAATGGGAGTGGAGCTAGGCACTGCAGGGCCTGGATTAACCTCTACATCACCAGAGGAGCAGAGGAGGAGTAGGATAAGGGCGACGGAAGAAGTCTGTTGTAGCCCCTTCGTGCAGTTACGTCGGCAGACCAGTCGTGATGGATCAGCAGGTATCCGTGTAGTAAAACGGTCCAGGCCAATTGGCAAAATAGGTATAGTAGCCCAAAAAATTGGCTGATGGACCTCTTCAGCTAACAGTCCATTATGCTCTAGACAGATAGCGAGCCGCGGCAAGCAGGCTAGCAGATGGGCATTCAGGGGACGTCACAATGGAGGAGCCTGTTGAAAAAAACCCTTGGGTGGATTGCGTCGGTAGTCCAGTCATTATGGATCGGCGAGGCTCCGTATTGGCAGTAAAAGGAGTCCAGGCCAATTGGCAAAATAGGTATTGTATGAGTGGCTGATGGACCGTGCTTCTACACCTGCATTGCTTGCTGTTTGGGGTTTTAGGCTGGGTTTCTGTACAGCACTTTGAGATATCAGCTGATGTACAAAGGGCTATATAAATACATTTTATTTTATTTTATTTGATTCAGCTAGCCAGATGGGCCTAGCATAGGCTAGCTCCAGGCTAATTGGTGCTTGCTTCGTGACAGAGACGTTAGCCAGGAGAAGTCAATCGGATAGCAGCTAGCCAGCTGCGATGATCCAGGTGAAGAGATTCAGAGCTTGCGGTAGGAATCCGGGGATATGGAGAAAAAGAAGTCCGATAAGCTCTGGGTTGAATCGCGTTGTGCAGACTGGCAGGAGTTATCCAGGCTAAAGGTTAGCTGATGACCGCTAGCAGTGGCTAGCTGACTACTAGCTAGTTAGCTGGCTAGCTTCTGTTGGGGGTTCCGGTTCTAAAGTAAAGAAAATAGCAGATCCATACTACATTGGGTTAGGCGGGTTGCAGGAGAGTATGTTGAAGCTGGGGTTAAGAAAAATATAAAAAAATATAAGCGAATAAAAAATATATAAAAATATATATACACGGAACACGACAAGACGAAGACAAAAGACGCCTGACTGCTACTCCTGACTACTACGCCTTCTTGGATGTTCAATTTAAAAAAAATCAAGCTTGGGGATAGTGCGGTAGAAGAGAGAACAGTCTATGGCTTGGGTGGCTGGAGTCTGACAATGTTTTGGACCTTCCACTGACACTGCCTGGTCTTGTACAGTTCACTGAGTGTAGTTCCTGTACAGTTCGCTGAGTGCCACCTTGGTCTTTGCTTGTGTCGGTATGTACGCAACTGTGATAATACCAGTGTTGTAAAGTACTTAAGTAAAAATACTTAAAAGTACTATTTTAGTAGTTTTTGGGGGGTATCTGTACTTTACTTTACTATTTATATTTTTGACTACTTTTACTTCACTACAATCCTAAAGAAAATAATGTACTTTTTACTGCACACTTATCAAGAGAACATCCCTGGTCATCCCTACTGTCTCTGATCTGGCGGACTCACTATTTTTAATTATTCATACTTTTAATTTTAATTTGGATATTTAAGTATATTTTAGCAACTACTGTACATTTACTTTTGATACTTAAGTATATTTAAAACGCAATACTTTTATACTTTAACTCAAGTAGTATTTTACTGGGTGACTTTCACTTTTACTTGAATCTGTCACACCCTGATCTGTTTCACCTGTCTTGTGCTTTTTATCTTTTGTCTTGCTTTTTATCTGCCAGTTTGTCTTGTCTCGTCAAGCCTACCAGCGTTTTTTCCCGTACACCTGCTTCTCTCTAGCCCTTGTTTTTAAAGTTTTTCCGGTTTTGACCAGTATGCCTGCCCTGACCCTGAGCCTGCCTGCCATTCAGGACCTTTCTGACTCTGCCCTTTCTGCCCCCTGTTTTATTAATAAACATCTGTTCGAACTGTCTGCATCTGGGTCTTATCCTGAGGTCTGATAGTACGAACTGGCCATGACTGACCCAGCAGACTCGGACCAGCTCCGCAATCCTCTCAAGGATCCACCATTGGAAGACACAATGAGTTACTTCAAGGTCTTATGGAAGGATTGAGGATGAGAATCAAAGACTGGTCACCCGATTGCCAGAGGACCTGCTTCCCCATCCCCTCTGGTTCCGCGTCGATTGAGAGTCCTGTGGTTGCCCTTCAGCCCAACATTATGTAGGTATACCAGTAACTGCGGGAGGTATTCTCCAAGACCCGCGCCACCAGTCTTCCTCCTCATTGCCCTTGGGACTGTGCCATCGACCTGTGGGCAGGGTCTGCGCCTCCGTGCAGACGCATCTACCCTCTCTCGGTGACTGAAACCCAGGCAATGGAGGATTACATCCAAGAGGCGATCCAACAAGGTTTCATCTGCATGTCCACTTCTCCTGCGTCGGCTGGTTTCTTATTTGTGGCCAAAAAGGATGGAGGGTTACGCCGATGTATAGATTACAGAGGACTCACCACAAAGTACCGTTACCCTCTCCCGTTGGTACCGGCAGCCGTCGAATAGCTCCACGGGGCCCGGTTATTTACCAAACTGGACCTGCGGAGTGCATACAATCTCGTCCTCATCCAGGAGGGGGATGAATGGAACACTGCATTTAGAACCATGTCTGGCCACTACGAGTACTTGGTGATGACATTTGGCTTGGCCAATGCTCCTTCAGTGTTCCAGGCATTTGTTAACAAGGTGTTCAGGGACGTGCTCGGACACCAGGTGGTCGTGTATATCGATGCCATCCTGGTCTACTCGGCTACCCTGTAGGATCACATCACTCACGTTCGAGCAGTAATGGAACACCTCCTGGCTAACCACCTGTTTGTCAAGGCTGAGAAGTGACAATTTCATCAGAAAGCTGTCTCTTTTTTAGGCTACCAAATCAGCCTGCTGGTAGTGGGGTAGGATGACAAGAATGTAGATGCGATCAGGTTAAGGCTAGTCCCAACTACCATAAAGGGGTCACAATGGTTTTTGGGGTTTGCCAACTTCTACCGTTGTTTCATCAGGAACTTCAGCTCCGTCGCCGCCCCTCTCACCTCTTGTCTCAAGGGTGGTCCCCCTAGGTTGGTGTGAAGACCAGCAGCCAACGAGGCCTTCCGTCTACTCAAGGGATGTTTTACCTCCACCCCAACTCCGCCCCAGATCCAACGATATCCTTTGTGGTAGAGGTGGATGCTTCAGAGGTAGGCGTGGGGGCAGTTCTTCCTCAACGATAGGGTAATCCACAGAAAATGTATCTGTGTGCATATTACTCAAAGAAACTGTCCCCTGCAGAGAGGAATTACGACGTTGGTGATCGAGAGCTTCTGGCGGTGAAGAGGTGTGGTGACACTGGCTGGAGGGTGACAAGGAACCATTTGTCATCTTCACCGACCATCGGAACCTGGAGAACATATGGACAGCGAGGAGGCTGAATCCGCACCAAGCGAGGTGGGCCCTTTTCTTCACAAGGTTTGACTTCACGCTGACCTATTGCCCAAGTTTAAAAAAAGGCCAATGCCATGTCCCATCTCTACGATGATGAGTCCTGTCCAGAATGTACCCTATAATAACCCTATCCTCCCGAGTCGTAGCTCCTGTGGTCTGGGACGTAGATGTGGACATTCGACCGGCTCTGGAGAGGGAACTTACACCCACTAACTGTCCTCCCAAGCGCATCTACATTCCCACAGGGATAAGGGATTGGCTGCTGGCCTGGCACACACAGCTGTCGTCGTTGGACATCCAGGTATTTCTCACACTACCCAATCCTTCTCCGAGAAGTACTGGTGGCCCACATTGGCGCAGGATGTCACTCGCTACATCAAATCCTGTTCCATATGTGCCCAAACCAAATCCCCCCGGAACGCTCTAGCAGGGAAACTTCTTCCCCTTCTCGTGCATCAGCATCCCTGGTCCAATCTAGCCATTGACTTTGTTAATGATCTCCCCTCCTCTGACGGTTTCACCACCATTTTCATGGTTGTGGATAGATAGTCAAAATCCTGTCAGAACTCACGACATCACTCCTCCACTGGGTTGACCCCCTTCCAGTGAGTTCTGGGTTTTCAGCCTGCCCAGACTTCGTGGACCCCGGGCCAGACCAAAGCTCCTGCAGTTGATGAGTGGTTCAGGCGCAGAGAAGAAGTGTGGAGCGATGCTCAAGTGAGACTCCAGCTCGCTGTCCACCGTCAAAAGAAGCAGGCAGACCGCCACCGCAGTGTGACCCTCGTGTACCAACCTGGGGATTGTGTCTGGCTCTCTACCAGGAAACTCCCACTCTGCCTGCGCTGCAAAAGCTGAGCACCTGGTTTGGGGAGCCGTTCAAGGTTCTTATAGGTTACAGCTTCCCAGTGACAACCGTATCTCAGCTTATTTTCATGTCTCCCTTTTCAGGCTGGTGGTCCTGATCCCCTAGCTGATGCTGTCCCCCACAACACCCCGACACCCCTCCGCTGTCAGATCTCTATTGGACTCCCGACAACAGGGGGGTTGGCTCCAGTACCTGGTAGACTGGGAACAGATTTGTCCAGAGGAGCGGTGTTGGGTTCCGGTGGATGACATTCTGGATCACAACATCATCCGTGATTGCCGTCCCTCTGGTCCCTCATCATCATGCGGCTGAAGCCACGTATTGGGGGGGGGGGGGGGGGGGGGGGTACTGTCACGTCAACTTCCGTTCCCCCCTGCTGGCGTTCGAAGTCGCCGGTATACTAATGACCGGTCCTGGGATCCATAATTACGCACAACTGGGATCCATCATTACGCACACCTGGGATCAATCATTACACGCACCTGCACATCATCATGAGGCATGAATGAGTCAGTTGGTATGAGTACTCATCAGTTGGTATGAGTACTCTGGTGGGCCATACAGAGAATTTTCCTTCTCCCCTTACTCGCACCCCTCTCCATGCCATCCTGCTGTGGGGCAACCAGTCGAAATCTCTCCAGGTTCTCATTGAAGCTGTGGCCGATGAGAGTTTCATGGACACTACCCTGGTGTCAGAGCTGGGCATCCCCACTCATCCCCTTTCCATTCCCATGGAAGTTAGGATGCTGGATGTGCGCTCTGTAGACAGAGTCACCCACATTACTACTACTATCAACCTGCAAGTGTCAGGGAACCACAGTGAGTCTATGCAGTTCATGCTCATCAAGTCTCCTCAGGTTCCCATGGTATTGGGGTTTTCTTGCCTCCAGCAACACAATCCCCTTATCAACTGGACTGCTGGTGCTATCATGGGCTGGAAGCCGTTCTGCCACGGCCATTGCATAATGTCGGCGCAGCCTGCCCCAGGACGTCTTCCTGTGGGCTCGGAAGAAGCTTCGGACCTCTCTGCCGTACCAGGACCTCCGGGAGTTTTTCAGCAAGGCCTGGGCAACTTCACTTCCTCCACATCAACCCTATGACTGTGGGATTGACCTTCTCCCAGGGAACTACACCACCCCGGGGACAGCTGTATTCACTGTTGAGTCCAGAGACCCAGGCTATGGAGATGTACATCGAGGACTCGCTGGCTTCAGGGTGTATCCGTCCTTCTGCCTCCCCACCGGCACAGGGTTCTTCCTTGTGTAGAAGAGGGACAAAACCCTGAACCCGTGCATTGACTACCAGGTCCTCAATGACATCATGGTTAAGAACCATTTGAGCCACTCCAGGGGACCACCATTTTCTCTAAGTTGGACCTGCAGAAAGCCTACCATCTGGTGCGGATACGGGAAGGCGAAGAGTGGTAGACAGCCTTCAACACTGCTAGCGGACACTATGAATACCTAGTGATGGCATTCGGTCAGACCACTCCTGCTGTGTTCCAGGTCCTGGTTTTTGTCCCGGTTCTGGAAGGTGTTCTGCACACTCATTGGGTTGTCGGCCAGCCTGTTCTCCGGGTTTCAACCCCAGTTTAACGGCCAGTTGGAGCGAGCTAATCACGACCTGGAGACGACTCTTCGTTGCCTCGTCTCTGCCAACCCCACCACCTGGAGCCAGCAACTTGTGTGGGTAGAATGCCACGCAACACCATCCCCTGCTCAGCCACTGGTCTCTCGCCTTTTGAGTGTTCGATGGGTTTTCAGCCACTGGTCTTCTCTGAGCAAGAGGAAGAGGTCAACATACCCTCGGCCCAGATGTTCATCCGCCACTGTCGCCGTACCTAGAAGAGAGCCCGGTCTGCTCTTCTTCAGACCACCTCCAGGTATCAACTACAAGCGGACCACCACCGAACCCCGGCTCCTCGTTATCATCTCAGGCAGAGGGTATGGCTGTCCACTCGGTATCTGTCCCTCCGGGTGGAATCCCGCAAACTTTCATTTTATCGTCCCTTTCCCCATCTCTAAGATCTTTAGACCCTCTGCCGTTCGTCTTCTGTTGCCCCGCACCCTCCGTGTACATCCCCATTTCCATGTATCAAGGATTAAACCTCTGTCTCACAGCCCTCTGTCTCCTCTTTCCAGGTGGTGTCCACTCCCCACTACTCTTACTAGAAGCCGCCGTTCAATACAGACAATGGGAAAGACGTCTGGTTGAATAAACAAAGACACAACATTCCCTGATGTCGCTCTGCGATTGAAGCTCATTTATTTTCCAGCGATTGGACATAAACCATCATGATACTAGGAAGAGGAGGCTGTGTAGCCGGTCTTTTTAGCCTAGCTTGGAGTCCCCCTTTCGTCCTCTTCTTGTCGGTTGTAGGAAATGATTGCACGAACATTCTGAGCAAACAAAGTCATAATTAACGCAAACATAGCAATAAAAAATAAAAACGTTGAGCAGAAACCAAAAAGACACACACCCTTCTCAGCACCACCATCTTAGACTGTGAAAGGGTGTGTGTGTGTGTGTGTATAATTTGTTTCACCTGCATTTTTATCTGCTGATCTCCTAAATAAAGCAAGGTGCAGTGTGGGAATGATATCCAGAGCAACACAATAGCATGATATCATTCACAATAGGATAATACCACTCAAAAACAAACAAAACTTTACCTACTTTACCTTCTATGACTGTATTTCAGTGTTTGTTTTGTTTGATATAGGTAACATCTAATTATGGTCCCCTGGAAAACACTTACCAACATTTTGTTTCCAACCCTGTCACAATAACTCCTCCCTGGATCTTTCAGTCGTTGTCATGTCAAAGTGACAGCTATTATACTCTAACTATAGAATTAGAATAATCATTATATTTCCATGATTCCAACAGTTCACCAAGTGTTTTGATCTAAATCGCAAGTCAAATTGCAAACAATATGTGACCCGTTTCAGGAAACTAGGCGTATGTCGCTGGTCACTACTTCACAGAAGAGCCGTTTGAAAGTAAACTTTTTTTTAATCAAAAGGCATTTTTTGTGTGGCAGAAATGCCTTCTCAAACATGTGAACTTTCATGTGCCTTAATAACAAACTTGTATGTCATCTGTAAATACGAATACAATTGTTTAATTACAAGCCTAGTTGGTTTAGCCACAGAAAATGATTAGCCATGATTAGCTGAGATAATGAGTGGGCTGGACATGCCGAGAGATGAGTTCGGATTGTTCGGACATATAGCACGCTTCTGTCTATTTGAGCTGGTTAGTATGTGTAGCAAATCCTGTCTAACGTAGCTTTTTTATATATATATATATTGCTTAGTAGAACTGCATAAGTGTTGCTCTCCACTTTCTGGAGGACCAGAAATCAGTTTTGAAATAAGTGGAATTAGAGTATGATAGCTAAGGAGATGGTGAAAACACCTGTCTCCAGATTACATCTTCAAACTAAGGTCAACCATGGCGTTCGACAGGAGATGTGTCCATCCATGATGTAGATAGTCTAGCTAGCTACATTTTCAGATATGACACATTTCTAATTTTTGACATAAAGTATTTTCATTTCAAGTTAAAGTGTACTGTTAGCTAGCTAACTAACGTTTGCTAGCTGCCTCGCTATCTAACGTTACGCTATGATCTCATTATTCATATCTCAGAGCCATTTGCTTGACTAGATATAGCCTAATGTTAGCTAGCTAACATTGAACCTGGTTGGTTAGCTATCTGCAGATTCATGCAGGATAGTAAAATCAGGAGTTGGGATTATGGTTCATTGTTTACCTAGCTAGCTAGCTAGCTATATGTCTTAACAAAATACTCTAGTCTGAGAGTGGCAGAGTGCAGAATAACCAATGAATATATGAATGCTCAACACCGGTTGAATATGGCCGGTGTCAATGCTCTGAATTTACAAACTGACAATCTAACAGCACAGTTGCAGTCACCAATGCTCTGGATAACATAACAGCCTAACCAGCTCTGCTAGGGCGAGTAATGTTCAGTGAGCTGTTCTCTCATTTGAATTTGAAAGTAGCTAGCTAGGTAGCTTGGGTGCTTGACTGCTGTTAGTACAGAACATTCGGATCAACCGTTAAAGAGATGGGTTGGGATAAAGCTTGGGTGTAGACAAAGAAAGGCTCGCCAGTAGTAGTACCAAAACATTCAAAGCAAAATGACTTTCCCACTGTTCCTTAACTGTAGTGTATAATATGCCATTTTGTAGCTATGAGTCTCTACTTTTATCCAATGTAAAAAACACAATTTCCAATTTTGCTACATAAGACCGATTTGAACCGGTCAGTCACATATTTGGTTTTAAATTAGGCTTATATTGTTTGCCCCATATTGTGCAGCCCTACGCGGCAGTGTGGAAATGACCTCAATTGATTGCAGGAAATATTTTTGGTTAAAGTTTTATTGAACAGTATAAAACAATCAAAATAGAGAACGCCCCATTGAAATCACTTGTTGTATGTATTGCCACCCCAGGGTCATGCACTACTCATAAAGCAAGTGTAAAACCTTTATTATTCAGCCAATTTGTAAGTGTCTTTAGTTCCAGTTATTCATCACATCTTTCATAATATTACATTACAGTTATTAAAAAGTATACAGAATGATCTCAATTGAACCCAAAACAAATCAGCAAAGAGCTGGAATGATAGCTAAAAAGAACAGCAGATCGACTGCTTCAAATAAGGATGTGTTGGGCAGCTTAAAGAAAATGCTATCGCTATAAGTACAAAAGAGTTTTAGAGGTTGCTCTTTTTCATTTAGGTTCAAATTGTTACAAAGTCATTTTCCTGTCTAATGCTTAGTATATGTGCAGTATACACAAACAAGGGTCCTTTAAGTTAAAGCTAAACTAAGTCCTTAAACACCTCAGTGGTGACTCTCACATTCTGTGGCTCTTTTGGGACAGTTAAAATGCATTGTTTTTTAATGGACTTTTATTGTGTTTTGATGCACATATGATGCAATATAACCAGACCTGGGGATTTGACAATCCTCACTTAATGATGATGGCATTTTAATGATAGCTTAATGACACTCACCCCCCGCCCATGTACTCACTAGGGCAACACCAAAACATTACAAACGAATGCCTCTACTCACAGACATTAGACTTACTTTGGGATCAATGCCACAGAGATGGATAAGGTAAAATGCTTAAGATGCTAGTTTGAGAGTTTGCTATAATTTTGTATCTGGGTATTTTGTTAATATTGTGTTGTGCTTTTGATATTATCTGGTCAATATGTGGTACTATATTTCTAAATTCCACTTAAATGAATTTAAACTTGACAAATCAAAGAAAGACCAACTGGTGAATGTCTCTTCTTATGATGTTAAAAATCAATTCAACGTTTATTGGTTGCGTACACAGTTTTGCAGATGTTATCGTAGGTGCAGCGAAATGCTTATGATTCTAGCTCCAACAATGCAGCAATGTCTAGCAATACAATAACAATACACACATAATGCAAAAGTTTAAAAAAGGATAAGAAATTAAGACATATCAGAACGAGGTTCATAACAAGGTTATGTGATTGGTCAATTTCTGGAGCCCTGTGAGAAATGTCCTAAAAGCTGATTGGAAGAAAACAATACATGGTAAAGGTGGCATACACATTTACAAGATAAAAGCTAACATAGCAATGATTTGAAAGATCAACTATGTAGAATGTATCATATCAAATTATAAAAAAGAGGTCAACACACAAGTTCTTACTTTGTCTTCAGCGGAAATTAACCAAATTGTGACCAAATTAACATAAAGGAAGCTATTTCTGTCTAACATAACGGAAGTTATCTCCAGGGATATGATTGCATGTTCTCACTTGTTTCCCCCATCCAGTTATATTCCTCTGTCCCCTGACAACTCTCTGCAGAGCTTCAGGGCTTTTTCACAGTGTGGCTACAGTACAGTGTTAACATGTGTTGTTGGCCTTCCTGCCTCAGGGCTACACAACCTGAAGGTAGCTCTGCTATACACTATGCTCTTAAGCTTATCACCTACACAGAGTGCACAAGGACCATTTGAAGAGGCAGGACACTTAGAACACCAGTTTTCCTCTAGTTTGCCTACTTCAATCAACCACTAGTCAGTCTGGTTGCTTCATTCCAATTCCATCTTCAGGCCGGAGTCAATTGTAAATCCTAAACCAACAACAGGTAATAATCTTCCCCACCTCAGATTTAGAGCAATAGATTTAGGACCAGAGGGGCTCTCAGAGAGTCACATCAAATTCATGTGGGGTAAAGTAATTCTGCATTTGCTGAGGCTAAACTATGGTAATGTCTCAGAGGAAAACAGGGGCCAATGGCCAGGAGGGAGAATGGGGCAGTTTAATTAGAGAGAAGTGAAAATAAGTAAATAATTAATTAATATTGTTGCCTCTGATAGTTCCACCTCCAACCTTCATGTCCACAGGGGAAAGACAACAGAAATGCCTGTGGTCAAGCTGCTGCTGTACAATGTATAGGAGTGTGTGTGTGTGTGTGTGTGTGTGTGTGTGTGTGTGTGTGTGTGTGTGTGTGTGTGTGTGTGTGTGTGTGTGTGTGTGTGTGTGTGTGTGTGTGTGTGTGTGTGTGTGTGTGTGGACTAAAAACAAACAAAATATAAATATAAAAATGTGTATAGTATGTGTAAACCTGAGTCAGTTAGACAGGGAATTTTTACTGGGATTAAATGTGTGTATATGTACACGTGTATATGTATATATGTGTATATGTGTATATGTGTATGTGCATATGTGTATATGTGTATGTGCATATGTGTATATATATATATATATATGTATTATTAAAATATATATATATATTTCACCTTTATTTAACCAGGTAGGCAACTGCGACCTGGCCAAGATAAAGCAAAACAGTTCGACACATTCAACAAGTTGTGTGTATATATATATATCCCATTTATTGCCTTATATACACATATATACATATATATCCTATTTGGGTGTATGTATGTATGCATGTAAACTCAGCAAAAAAAAGAAATATCCCTTTTTCAGTTGCCTGTCTTTCAAAGATAATTTGTAAAAATCTAAATACACAGTAATCTTTGGAGGGAGTTGAAAGTCTGTGTTGCCCAGCAACAGCCCCAAAACATCACTGCTCTAGAGGAGATCTGCATGGAGGAATGGGCCAAAATACCAGCAACAGTGTGTGAAAAAAGACTTACAGAAAACGTTTGACCTCTGTCATTGCCAACAAAGGGTATATAACAAAGTATTGAGATAAACTTTTGTTATTGACCAAATACTTATTTTCCACCATAATTTGCAAATAAATTCATAAAAAATCCTACAATGTGATTTTCTGGATTTTCTTTCTCATTTTGTCTGTCATAGTTGAAGTGTACCTATGATGAAAATTACAGGCCTCTCTCATATTTTTAAGTGGGAGAACTTGCACAATTGGTGGCTGACTAAATACTTGTTTGCCCCACTGTAACTTCACATATCTTCATTGTAAAGGGTTTAAACACTGTTTCCTATGCTTGTTCAATTAACCATCAACAATTAATGAACATGTGGAATGGTCATTAAGACACTAACAGCTTACAGACTGTAGGCAATTATGGTCACAGTTATGAAAACACAAAAGAAGCCTTTCAACTGACTCTGAAAAACACCAAAAGAAAGATGCCCAGGGTCCCTGCTCATCAGCATGAACGTGTCTTAGGCACGCTGCAAAGAGGCATGTGGACTGCAGATGTGGCCAGGGCTATAAATTGCAATGTCCGTACTGTGAGACGCCTAAGACAGTGCTACAGGGAGACAGGATGGACAGCTGATCGTCCTCGCAGTGGCAGACCACGTGTAACAACACCTGCACAGGATCGGTTTATCCGAACATCACACCTGCGGGACAGGTACAGGATGTCAACAACAACTGCCCGAGTTACACCAAGAAAGCACAACCCTTCCATCAGTGCTCAGAGTGTCCACAATAGGCTGTGAGAGGCTGGACTGAGGGCTGAGGGCTGTTGTAAGGCAGGTCCTCACCAGGCATCACCGGCAACAACGTCGCCTATGGCACAGACCCACCGTCGCTGGACCAGACAGGACTTGCAAACAGTGCTCTTTACTGATGAGTCTGGGTTTTGTCTCACCAGGGGTGATGGTCGGATTCGCGTCTATCGTCGAAGGAATGAGCGTTACACCGAGGCCTGTACTCTGGAGCGGGATCAATTTGGAGGTGGAGGGTCTGTCATGGTTTGGGGTGGTGTGTCACAGCATCATCGGACTGAGCTTGTTGTCATTGCAGGCAATCTCAACGCTGTGCGTTACATGGAAGACATTCTTCTCCCTGATGTGGTTCCCTTCCTGCAGGCTCATCCTGGCATGACAATGCCATCAGCCATACTGCTCGTTCTGTGCTTGATTTCCTGCAAGACAGGAATGTCAGGGGTTCTACCATGGCCAGCGAAGAGCCCAGATCTCAATCCCATTGAGCATGTCTGGGACCTGTTGGATCGGAGTGTGAGGGCTAGGGCCATTCCCCCCAGAAATGTCCAGGATCTTGCAGGTGCCTTGGTGGAAGAGTGGGGTAACATCTCACAGTAAGAACTGGCAAATCTGGAGCGGTCCATGAGGAGGAGATGCACTGCAGTACTTAATGCAGCTGGTGGCCACACCAGATACTGACTGTTACTTTTGATTTTGACCGCCCCCTTTGTTCAGGGACACATTATTCCATTTATGTTAGTCACATGTCTGTGGAACTTGTTCAGTTTATGTCTCAGTTGTTGAATCTTATGTTCATACAAATATTTACACATGTTTAGTTGCTGAAAATAAACGCAGTTGACAGTGAGAGGACGTTTATTTTTTTGCTGAGTTTGTATGGATATTTTTCCCCAAAAAATATATGGGGGATTGGAAATGCTGCAGACAATTACATTGATGAAAGCAACATTCTATCTGCAATATTAAAACTTGTCCACCCCTTAAAAAAATTTTTAAAAATGTAAAAAGATTTTCAAAACAAATCCAATTTAGATGAACTCCAATATCTATTGGGTGAAATACCACAGTGTGCTATCACAGCAGAAAGATTTGTGACCTGTTGCCACAAGAAAAGAAAAAACACCATTGTAAATACAACCCATATTTATTTTGTACTTTAACAATATTGCATATCGTTACAACACTGTATATAGACATAATATGACATTTAAAATGTCTTTATTATTTTGGAAGTGTGAAGTTTACTGTTTTGTTTATTATCTATTTCATATGTAAACATATGTTTCCCATTCCAATAAAGCCCCTTAAATTGAAATTGAATTGAGAGAAAGTGAGAGAGAATAAAGGGGAATATAAAGAGCTGGAGTAGGGGGCAAACACATTGAGAGAAGACATTGAGTTTGTTGCTCCCCTCCTTTGCATGGTAATGAGGTGAAGTTGTTCTAGCAGCAGTCAGCAGCACCTCAGAGTAAAATGAGGGTCAGTACACAGCCACTTGAGGGGAACAAATTCACAGCAGGGCGTTAGAGAAGCAGAAGGGGGCCTCAGCACTGTCTGACACAGAGCAGAGTAGAGTATCCCCAGCCCTCCCCAGGCAGAGTGGATGAGAGGGGGATGAGAGGGTGGCAGAGTGGTGCGGCACTCATGCCAAGGCTGAGAATAGTGGTGACCTTCTGGAGGCTTCTCTTTCTCCCTCTCATTAAATGCATAACAAGACACCCGCATGTGTGAAGAAATTCCGATTTTCTATGCCTGTTGTGCTTTGTGAAACTGTCCAGAGCTGATCCACTTCCAAGATGTGGCTGAGCAGCATTACCTGGTGAACAGCGTATGTCTGCCTATTTCTGTCTGTCCCCCAGGGACAGACAGTCCAAAACAGCTGCTGCTCAAACCCCCTCTGGACACATCTCTAATACATACACAGCATGTGTGCCTTCTGTTACAGTAAACATCTTATTGAGATTAATTGAAAATTCACTGATATGCTCAATGTAATTTATTACCTTCTTTACCTTTGAAGCTTACATGCTAAGGGGCTTTTGTACTAATGGTGAGGTGATATCTTATAAATTAACATCAGTAAAAACAGGTGCCACATGGAGCTGTGGCAGTAGTTATCTTTACATTCATGTGCTGCATGTCAACATGTACGCTATTTTCTGCTGTATGCGTAGATGATCACAACCATGATTAATACCTAAACTGCTGCATGTATAACTCATGAGAGAGTGACTTGGGAAATGGAATGGAAATGAGATGGGAGCACAGCTGTAGAAAAGTTGATAGCTTGCATAGGCCTAGTTGTTGGGTGATAATGTGACAATACAAACATGGCAGCGGCCAGTGTCATTTCACTAACTTGCTTGTAGTCCTCAGATTCTTGACTGCATTGTTATTGAACTCAAACAGTGAGTCACCGGAGAAATCAAGCAGCATTTCCATAATGTGTTTGACTGAGCTCCACACCGCTATCCCAGGTAAAGTATACACAGTGTGGTATTTGCTTGTCTATTAATCCCTATAAGCATCGTATGGTGGCTGTGGAAGAGAAGCCAATTTGAAGCTTGAATGCACATTCAATGCTCATTGGTTTAACACTGGAAAGGAACTAAGAAAGGAACGCTAGACACTGTGAACCAGGGATTGCCCTTAGGAAATATTATGTCCAGTGAAGTCCAGTGCAACCCCACATCCACTCTAGTGCATTGATGAGTCATAGACAAATGTGCACACCCACACACACGTACATTCATATCCATTGACAGGTTTCTAATGGCCATGACCTGTCACAGCAGCAGATACTGTAGATTTGAAGTTGTATTAGGTTGAGAAGGACTGGGAATGTCAGTGGAGTTCATGAATACTTTACACCTAAATCAAAACATTATCTTCGCGCTCCTAGGCAAAGCGCTGAAAATTACATATGGGATGAATTATCCAAAACACAACACTGTGTGCACCTACTTTCAATTTGCTTCACAACTCCAACCATGTGAATGCTGTTTGGTCATTTGGGGTGAGGAAAATGATATTTGGTGTTCACGTATCCAACTATCCTCTGCATTAGATTTAGATATAAACCGTGGATAGAATAGTGTGAATCTGTGAACATATGCTATCCCATTTGAAAACTAATCCACTTATATCTGTAGGAGGCATTAATAAATCAAAGAGAAAGCTTTTAAAGCTTTAACCCCCATGCATTATGCAACTCAAACACATGCAAATGCACTGCTGTGACACTCCATTGTAAGCATTGTTTCATTAAAAAGGCAATTAGGCATAATGAAGCTCACAACCCACTTAAAAATGAGGGTGTCCGACTGAATTTATATGGTCTCGCAATCACCTTGATGCAAGTAATAAACCATTCGCTTGGTGTGGGGTCCAGTTATCACTCAAAAGTAAATACTAATTTAAAGGCCCAATGCAGCCATTTTATCTCAGTATCAAAACATTTCTGGGTAGCAATGAAGTACCTTACTGTGATTATTTTAAATTAAAATGGTCAAAAAGAAACAAAAATAGATTCTTAGCAAGAGCAATTTCTCAAGCAACAATTTTACAAGGATTGTCTGGGAGTGGTCTGAGTGGGGAGGGGAAAACTGAAAACTACCTGTTATTGGCAGAGGTTTGGAACTCTTTCTTTTTGGTCTATTAACTAGGCAGGCTAAAACTCCATCCCACCAAAACCGTCTGACATTTATTTTCAAACAGCTCTTACACTAAAATGGCATTATCATAATTTTTTACAATTTCACAGTATTATTCCAACCTCATCATGCTCCCGAGTGGCGCAGCGGTCTAAGGCACTGCATCTCAGTTCTAAGAGGTGTCACTGTTGTCCCTGGTTTGAATCCAGGCTGCATCACATCTAGCTGTGATTGGGAGTCCCATAAGGCGGCACACAATTGGCCCAGGTTTGGCCTGGGGAGACCGTCATTGTAAATAAGAATTTGTTCTTAAATGACTTGCCTAGTTAAATAAAATAAAAAAATTGAGGAAAATCATGTTTCTGACTGCACTGGGCTTTTGAAACTACAAATTGTCAACATGTTCTGCGGCTTATCATCCCAATCCTTGGCTGTAGTTAGTAGAGAAAGAAGTGAGAGTAGCTCGGATGAGAGAGCCACACCAGGGGAAGAGATGAGACACATTGTGATGGCCATGAGTGACATTGCATGGAGGACGTGTACCTCCCAGATAGCAATGGCAGCCATTTGTTCATTAAAGCATCAAACATTCGTCCCATAGCAGCTGCCTATTTAAATAAATATGCAAATTACTACATTTCTATTCAAAGGCTTCTTTTGACTTCAACAAGGTTTCTAAATAACCCAAGGGACACAATTCTTTCCATGTGAATAGACCCACCTGTCAGTGACTTGAAATTAACATGTAAAAATTGTTTGAAGTTCCCACTTGTTCGGTGCTACTATCTTTCTCTCAGATATGGTGGTGAGGAGGAAGAGAGAGAAGAGAGGGAACATCATCTTCACTTTAAAGGTTAATGCAATTATGCGATCAGTCCCCCCTCTCCCCAAAAGCACAGCAGTCAACTAATATAGAGCGTGGGGCTTTTATGCACACAGACGTTTTAATGGCCTGTAGCAGTCATCATTTGGTAAACAGAGCTGGAAAATTCATCCAAACCGAACAACATAAATAACATGGCAACTGAATCAAATGGATGAGGAAATTGCTACAGCTTGGCAAAAGACAAGACGCTTCAGATAAAAATGCCTAAACCAATTATTGCCTCACTTGCATATAAATATTCAGGTGGCCCAGCAGCCTTTCTGGTTTTGTTTTGTTTTTCTACCCAGTCATCAGTTCAGTTCATGGAAAAGCTCTTGGAATAAATGTAAAAATATATCCCTTTCAAACACAGGAACAGTCTGAATGGGTAGAAATATTCGGTGTATTTGGTTCACAGCCAAGCTGTTAAGAGTGAAAGGTTGCTGGTTCGAATACCTGAGCTGACTAGGTGAAAAATCTGAGCAAGACACTTAACCCTAATTACTCCTGGAAGTTGCCTTGGATAAGAGTGTCTGCTAAATTACTAAAATGTAAATGTAAACTGACAGTACAAAACATTAAGAACACCTTCCTAATACTCAGTTGCACCCCCTTAATTTTTGCCCTCAGAACAGACTAAATTTGTCGGGGCATGGACTCTACGAGGTGTCGAAAGCATTCCACAGGGATGCTGGCCCATGTTGACCCCAATACTTCCCACAGCTTCCCAGAGTGTCAAGTGTGTTGGATGTCTTTTGGGTGGTGGACCGTTCTTGATACACACGGGAAACTGTTGAAAAATACAGCAGCATTGCCATTCTTGACACACTCAAACCGGTGCACCTGGCACCTGTTACCATACCCCCTTCAAAGGTAATTAAATATTTTGTCTTGCCCATTCACCCTCTGTATGGCACAAATACACAATCAATGTCTGGGGCGACAGATAGCCTAGTAGTTAGAGCGTTGGACTTGTAACCAGAAGGTCTGCAAGATCGAATCTGTTGTTCTGCCCCTGAACAAGGCAGGTAATCCACTGTTCCTAGGCTGTCATTGAAAATAAGAGTTTGTCCTTAACTGACTTGCCTAGAGGTAAAAAAATGTCTGAAGGCTGAAAAAATATTCTTTAACCTGTCTCCTCCCCTTCATTTACACTGATTGAAGTGGATTTAAAAAGTGACATCGATAAGGGATTATAGCTTTCAAGTGGATTCACCTGGTCAGTCTATGTCATGGAAAAAGCAGGTGTTCCTTATGTTTCGTACACTCAGTGTAAATGTAGGTGTGCTCTGCACACAACCTTTGCCCTCAGAACACAGCCAAGCCATGGATATCAAAGCTCAACTACAACTCTCAGTACAGGGATGGATTACATGCCAGTGTAATGTAAAGCAGCCCAGGAACACCTGCTGTACATATCTAAGCAAACACAATTTGCTTGGTGGGTCTTGGCAGATATGTCTCAATTTCCCTCCCTACACATGCTCCCTCTGTGTGAGAAACCGCTGCTTTCACTATCAGGGGTAAACTGAGAAACAGCATGTTTCAAAAGACAGTGCTTTGATTTACTTTGCCTTTCCCAGCAGGCAATGTGACAATACAGCACAGCGATAATAATACAAGGATTTCTCTAATAAAAAATCAACCTGCTGCTGATATGCCAAATGATGAATAATGAACTACTGAATCAAAGCAAAAAAAGAAAATGACAAGTATTGAATACCACTACAGTCTATTGATTCATGAATATTTAATTACTTGCTGTGGCTATTCAAGTACAAATAGATGGCTGTAACATTAGGCCTAGGCCCTATTTTTTAAAATCTGCATTACAGTATATGGACTAAATAAAGGTTTATATTCAAATTATTTATACACTTTTTTATCTGCTCAAAACTTGTATTATTGTATTTATTTTATGGAAGACAGCATCCCACAGGACAAAAATTGGTTGAATCAACGTCATTTCCATGTCATAAAAAAAAATCTATGTGATGATGTTGAATCAACGTAGAAAACTGATTCGCAAAAAGTCATCAACGTAAGTGAATTTAGTGATTTTTTTCACCCAACTTTCAACCTGAATCCAATGACAAGGTTGTTGTTGATTTCACGATGAATTCACATTGGTTGACAACTCAACCAAATGTAAATCAAAACTAGACGTTGGAATGACGTCTATGACCAGTGGGATGGCTGTAAGGAGTCGTAAAGTGTCTTCTCCCATCACTTGCTCATCTTACAGGTGCTGGGATGCAGCAACCGGTGGTAATGGTGAAAGTGCAGACATCCAACATCTGTACAGGCATCTGTTAGCCTCATCTGTGTCCTGCCACCGTGTTACCCAGACCCTTAGTAGGACAAAGGTACTTCAACAGTAATGACGCGTCCCCAACGTGCAGCCAGCCAGCCAGCCAGGGCAGGCAGGTCAGGAGGCTGAGGCTAGATAGAAAGGGAGCCAGGGAAGACCATAGTCATGTGGTGAGGATTTAACTACAGTAGACCAGGAGACCAGGATCATGGACAGCGACTCACTGCTGTGATTTAGATTCTGGCCAGCCTACATTACTAACACAAATCAACTGAGTAAAGAAACTATTCTCTATTATCATGGAAACAATCATATCTTCATTATGCATTATGCAACTACGAAGAAAAGGCAGAGAAGAAGCTGCATGCTCTTAATGGCATTTTAATACTTATTGAATCAATTCTCCTCTTCTCTGGTTTCTGAGATGAGTATTTTGATGATAGAATGCTAGTCACGTGAGGCCTTTGCTAGCTGCAGGTGTTGACACTGGAGTCGTTACTATCGATAATGATATGAGACATTAAAGACAGGTTGGTGTGTAACGATAAGCCACATGCTGGTTGGCATGCTGAGTGCTAGACATCTGAAGTGATTACTAAAGATGATGACACAGGCCCCCCAGTGACAGACTGAAGTGAGAGTGATGATAGAGTCTAGAGAGGGGAGTGAATTTGCCTCACACTAACACGGCAGCCATGTCTTGTTCACGTGATACGATACCGGTAGGGAGAGCCTCTGCTGTCTGTAGCAGTGACAAGCGTTAAGAACAGAATCATGCAGGCAATATTATACGCAGTATTATCACTGTGTTTATATCAATTTCTGTGGGATTTGTAATATATATCTTAGATACTGTTATTGTTTACCTGGCTTTACAGTTTCAGCTTCCAATAACTCAGTTCCTATTAATCCTAGACCTCATTGTCAAGTCATTATCTGAAAACAAACAAAGCAACTTTTAAATGCTTTATCTATTCAATCTCCCTAACTCTCTCCTTAGTTGTGCTCTACCTGACACAAATACACACGCATGCAGATACACACCATATACAGCTGATGTCAGGTTGGAGTCATTAAAACTAGTTTTTCAACCACAAATGTCTAGTTAAAAATACTGGGGGCAGTATTGAGTAGCTTGGCTGAATAAGGTGCCCAGAGGTGCCCAGAGTAAACTGCCTGCTACTCAGTCCCAGTTGTGAATATATGCACATTATTAGTATATTTGGATAGAAAACACTCTGAAGTTTCTAAAACTGTTTGAATGATGTCTATGAGTATAACAGAACTCATATGGCAGGCAAAAACCTGAGAAAAAATCCAATCCAACCAGGAAGTGGGAAATCTGAGGTTGGTCGTTTTTCAACTTATTCCCTGTTGAAGATACAGTGGGATATTGGTCATGTTGCACTTCCTAAGGCTTCCACTAGATGTCAACAGTCTTTAGAACTTAGTTTGATGCTTCTACTGTAAAGTGGGGGAGAGGGGAATGAGTCAGAGGTCTGGCAGATTGCTTTGAGCTTGTGACGCTCGTTCACGTGAGAGACAGCTCTGTTCCATCGCAATTCTACAGACAAAGGACTTCTCCTGTTAGAACATTATTGAAGATTTATGTTAAAAACATCCTAAAGATTGATTCTATACATCGTTTGACATGTTTCTACTGACTGTAACTTTTTGACATTTCGTCTGCTCCTAGTGAACGCGCTTCGTGACTTTGGATTTGTTTACAAAACGCGCTAACAATAGTAGTGATTTGGACATAAATTATGGACATTATCGAACAAAACAAACATTTATTGTGGAACGGGGATTCCTGGGAGTGCATTCAGAGGAAGATCATAAAAGGTAAGTGAATATTTATAATGCTATTTCTGACTAATGTTGACTGCACAATATGGCGGATATCTTTTTGGCTTGTTTGGTCTCTGAGCGCCGTACTCAGATTATAGCATGGTTTGCTTTTTCCGTAAAGCTTTTTTGAAATCTGACACAGTGGTTGCATTAAGGAGAAGTGTATCTAAAGTTCCATGCATAACAGTTGTGTTTTCATCAACATTTATGATGAGTATTTCTGTAAATTGATGTGGCTCTCTGCAAAATCATCGGATGTTTTTGGAACTACTGAACATAACTCGCCAATGTATACTGAGATTTTTTTTATATAAATATGATTTTTATCGAACAAAACATATATGTATTGTGTAACATGAAGTCCTATGAGTGTCATCTGATGAAGATCATCAAAGGTTAGTGATTCATTTTATCTCTATTTCTGATTTTTGTGACTCCTCTCTTTGGCTGGAAAAATGGCTGTGTTTTTCTGTGACTTGGCTCTGACCTAACATAATCGATTGTGGTGCCTTCGCCGTAAAGCCAATTTGAAATAGGACACCGTGGTGGGATTAACAAGAAGTGTATTTTTAAAATGGTGTGAAATACTTCTATGTTTGAGGAATTTTAATTATGGGATTTCTGTTGTTTTGAATTTGGTGCCCTGCACTTTCACTGGCTGTTATCATATCGATCCAGTTAGCGGGATCTCAGCCCTAAGAAGTTTTTAACAAACTATAGTTTTGTATCACAATTCCAGTGGGTCAGAAGTTTACATACACTAAGTTGACAGTGCTTTTAAACAGCTTGGAAAATTCCAGAAAATTATGTCATGGCTTTAGAAGCTTCTGATAGTCTAATTGACTTAATTTGAGTCAATTGGAGGTGTACCTGTGGATGTATTTCAAGGCTCAGCGCCTCTTTGCTTGATATCATGGGTAAATCAAAAGAAATCAGCCAAGACCTCAGAAAAAATTGTAGACCTCCACAATTCTGGTTCATTCTTGGGAGCAATTTCCAAACGCCTGAAGGTACCACGTTCATCTGTACAAACAATAGTATGCAAGTATAAACACCATGGAAACACGCTGCCGTCACACCGCTCAGGAAGGTGCTGCAGGAAACAGGTACACAAGTATCTATATCCACAGTAAAACAAGTCCTATATCGACATAACCTGAAAGGCCGCTCAGCAAGGAAGAAGCCACTGCTCCAAAACCGCCATAAAAAAGCCAGACTACGGTTTGCAACTGAACATGGATCGTACTTTTTGGAGAAATGTCCTCTGGTCTGATGAAACAAAAATAGAACTGTTTGGCCATAATGACCATTGTTATGTTTGAAGGCAAAAGGGGGAGGCTTGCAAGCTGAAGCACATCAGGAGGAATGGGCCAAAATTCACCCAACTTATTGTGGGAAGCTTGTGGAAGGCTACCCGAAACGTTTGACCCAAGTTAAACAATTTAAAGGCAATGCTACCAAATACTAATTGAGTGTATGTACACTTCTGACACACTGTGAATGCAATGAAAGAAATAAAAGCTGAAATAAATATTTCTCTCTACTATTATTCTGACATTTCACATTCTTAAAATAAAGTGGCGATCCTAACTGACCTAAGACAGGGAATTTTTAATAGGATTAAATGTCAGGAATTGTGAAAAACAGTTTAAATGTATTTGGCTAAGGTGTATTTAAACTTCCGACTTCAACTGTATATTATCAACACAGAGGGCCTCTGAGGACTTTGTGCACTCATTAGACCTTCAAATATGGCGCAAGATATTACAGCATCTAAAGAGGAAACATAAAAGGGAATACAGAGAAGCTCCTATTAAGAAGGATTTACTGCCAGTTCCACTGCGTTTTTTCATTGTTCTCCACTAATCAGGGACTGACTTAGACCTGGGACACCAGGTGTGTGCAATGAATTATCAGGTAGAACAGAAAATAAGAGTTGAATACCCATGGTGTAGAGGATGGGGTGTTCTGTGGTCACTCTCTGAGCTGTGACAGTCATGACTTATTCATTCACCTCATACTGATCCAGGATCATCTGCAGAGAGAGGGTACATTACACTCACTCACCAATACTGGGGTATCCAGGGGTGGAGGGGTCTCCCCCAGGATTCAGGGTGACCCCAAATGCTTTGTGCCACAGACTCTGGTCACGGGGGCCGTCACAAGGGTCCATGTAGAGGAGTACACCCCCGAAACCCATCTCTGCCAGGAAGGAAATCTGTGGAGAGAAATATACACAGCAGTCTTATAAAATGGTTCTATTCTACAATAGACAGAGGCAATAATAGAGAGAAACAGATTCAGTCACATACAGAAAACAGATTGACTATTATTCCTCCACACAGACTAACCCATATTCTTAGCTTCTCAATACTGTATATTCCTCCACACAGGCTAACCCATATCCTTAGCATCTCAATACTGTATCGCATTGACACCAAGATAGCTTTGACAGATACAGACAGACATTTCCATGCACATCAATGTGGACTGTGCCCTAGAGATGGAGCTATAGCACTGAAATGCATAGATCACATAACCCGGATGCTGGAGGAGAGTGGCACATTACTGTAAGGGAGCAGGTATGTGGAAATGTATTTTAAACCAGAGGTCATCTGTGACATTTGATGTACAGAAGGAATAACAGTAATACCCAGAATAAATTATTCACTAGGACACGTGCACATACTCATGTGCGTGGACGTATCAGAAATATTTTTGCTATTTTCACAGCAGGAATTATGAGCGCAATAGCTGGCGGTGGGGCATAAGGGCTAGATTTTGATGAATAAATAAATTGTATGTGTGACGAGAGCTTGGCCACTCACTGGCCGATCAACGCGTTTCATGGCTTAATACTGCAAGCCTTTGTCTCAAGCTCTGTAGGTTATTGACGGCCATTGCATTGTCATCAACTCCAATACGGCAGGGGGCACAAAATATTATTGTCCTAGTATATTGTGGATTGATACAATACAGTTTATTAAATAGCATTGGCAACAGCAAGGACAAACAACAACAGTAAAAAAAACGATGTTTGCTCAATATGTTTGGAGTGTTGACAGTCAACATAGTTGAAATTGGATCAATGAGGATAGGCCTATACATGTCTTTACGCATTGCACTTCTCCTCAAATAAAAAATACTAGGTTCCCGTAAATGCAATTGGATATGTGATGTACGTTCTCAATAAGCAGGATATACATTTGAAAACTGAAGTTTACATACACCTTAGCCAAATACATTTAAACTCAGTTTTTCACAATTCCTGACATTTAATCCAAGTAAAAATACCGTCTTAGGTCAGTTAGGATCACCACTTTATTTTAAGAATGTGAAATGTCAGAATAATAGTAGAGAGAAGGATTTATTTCAGCTTTTATTTCTTTCGTCACATTCCCAGTGGGTTAAATTATTTAACTTGGGTCAAATGTTTTGGGTAGCCTTCCACAAGCTTCCCACAATAAGTTGGGTGAATTTTGACAGAGCTGGTGTAACTGAGTCAGATTTGTAGGTCTCCTTGCTCGCACACGCTCTTTCAGTTCTGACAACAAATGTTCTATGGGATTGAGGTCAGGGCTTTGTGATGGCCACTCCAATACCTTGACTTTGTTGTCCTTAAGCCATGTTGCCACAACTTTGGAAGTCTGCTTGGGGTCATTGTCCATTTGGAAGATTCAATTGCAAGCAAGCTTTAACTGATGTCTTGCGATGTTGCTTCAATATATCCACATAACTGTCCTCCCTCATGATGCCAACTATTTTGTGAAGTCCATCAGTCCGTCCTGCAGCAAAGCACCCCCAAAACATCATGCTGCCACACGGTTGGGATGATGTGCTTCAGCTTGCAAGCCTCCCCCTTTTGCCTTCAAACATAACAATGGTCATTATGGCCAAACAGTTCTATTTTTCTTTCATCAAACCAGAGGACATTTCTCCAAAAAGTACGATCCATGTTCAGTTGCAAACCGTAGTCTGGCTTTTTTTTGGGCGGTTTTGGAGCAGTGGCTTCTTCCTTGCTGAGCGGCCTTTCAGGTTATGTCGATATAGGACTCGTTTTACTGTGGCTTATTGATACTTTTGTACCTGTTTCCTCCAGCATCTTCACAAGGTCCTTTCTGTTGTTCTGGGATTGATTTGCACTTTTCGCACCAAAGTACGTTCATCTCTAGGAGACAGAACATGTCTCCTTCCTGAGCGGTATGACGGCTGCGTGGTCCCATGGTGTTTATACTTGCGTACTATTGTTTGTACAGATGAACGTGGTACCTTCAGGCTTTTGGAAATTGCTCCCAAGGATGAACCAGACTTGTGGAGGTCTACAATTTTTCTTTTGATTTTCCCATGATGTCAAGAAAGAGGCACTGAGTTTGAAGGTAGGCCTTGAAATACATCCACAGGTAAACCTCCAATCGACTCAAATTATGTCAATTAGCCTATCAGAAGCTTCTAAAGCCATTACACTATTTTCTGGAGTTTTCCAAGCTGTTTAAGGCACAGTCAACTTAGTGTATGTAAACTCCTGACCCACTGGAATTGTGATGCAGTGAATTATAAGAGAAACAATCTGTCTGTAAACAATTGTTGGAAAAATTACTTGTGTCATGCACAATGTAGACATCCTAACCGACTTGCCAAAACTATAGTTTGTTAACAAGAAATTTGTGGAGTGGTTGAAAAACAAGTTTTAATAACTCCAACCTAAGTGTATGTAAACTTCCGACTTCAACTGTAGTCTAGGCCTACCATTATCCGTTGATATAGCGTTATAGGACTGAATCATTTGAACATGTTTGGTGGATCCAGTCTTTTGTAACTGGACAAGACTTTCTCTTTTGCAATGCGGATGGATAATAGCCGAATGGGGTGTGCACTGCAGGTAAGCCTATGTGAATTGAGAATAATGCAAAAGCATGAAGGCAAAAGCCTCAGAAGTAGAATCATTTAGAACCTTATGGATAGGCTACTTGGCTAATGCTTGGCCAGGATTAGAAAGATACTCGAAGCATTGCTGTTGAACAGCATTGCTCACGCACATCCAAAATAATACATTACATAGATTAAAAGGGGATGTCTGCTCACTGTTTTGCTGCTCCCAAACACTAACTTTTAATAAAGCTTTGGTGATTAAGATTTATTTCAAAGCCGTCTCACGAGCAAAACCCTTTATTGATAGTCTTGACTACTTGGGCAGAACAAAATAAAAGTTTTAATTGAGATGAGGGGAGGCTTGGCTTTTAATGAAATGAAACGAAATGGAAAAAAAACATTCATTTTTTTATGTTTCTAAATACGAGGTTTACGAGCACAAAAAGCACATCTCTCCTGTTCCATGCGCATATGGCACTATGAGTCATGACTGAATAGGATACGCTTCTGTGGTCAAAATCCATGCCATAACCAACCGTGTTACTGCTAACACCAGCTTTGTTTGGTCTTAAATATCCCCACCAGCTCTGCCTGAAATTGGCACTTTGGCACATGTTTTTAAGGACACACCTCAGATATTGCAAACCCTTCCACCTCAGTGCAAGCAAGCATATATAAGACAGGTAAATGACCAATCCTGGCGCAAGGGTAGTACAGTGCTGTCTTTAACAGGTTGAAATAGCCAACGAGCGTGCATTTGACAATTGCGCTGGCTGAACACCATCCGAAAATAGAGCCCATACTGTTAAAATGTGCACAGACAAGTGTTAAATCTGTAACTATCCTATATCTTATTAGACGATTGTATTGCATATGTACTTAATATACACTGTAGGAAAATGTAGGTCTGCACAGAGCCAAGGCTTTCTATCTGCCCTTCCTATCTGTCTACAGACATGTGTACATCGATACTTGTAGTAGCATACGAACAGACTGTAGTCCGCTACCAGGGAAATGTTAGCAGGGCAAACTCTATCTAGTTGCTGACATTTAGTAGTATCCCTTTCTGCATGGATCTGGAAACGCTTGACTTGTGGGGGTAGAGAAATCAGTGACAGACATAATGTTTAAAAACCTTGTTGGCATTGTAATACCTGCTCATGAATCACAGAGGCCTCTGGCTAAATGGCAACAACCTCTAACACCTTGTGTGCTGAGAGAGAAAACAGAGAGGGCTTCGGCAACATGACAACCTGATGAGGGCATGTGTGGCTGATAAAAGCTTTTTAATTGCAAAAGCAGTGCCTTTGTTCTTATGACTATGGATGGATCAAAAGCAAGTGAGTCAACGATGCATTATGAACAGGGTCTTCATAGGAAGAGTTAGCTTATATTTTGTTAATTCTAGAGACCATCCATAGCCATTCTTTTTCATCTAGCACCTGTCCTTCAAGAGAAAAGAGCATGACATTTGACTTATACAAACAAACTAATCTGAAGAAAAGTGTGCATGCTAAGGACTTCCTGGTGAAAAGTGTATATGTTTCCTCAAAATAAACATTTAAATGAAATCATCATTGGGTTGACATCTACAATAAATTACAGAGCAATGGAGGGACTAATTAAAGAAAGATCAAGTGTAATATATTAAACAAATAAAGTGAACTGGATGGAATATAGTGAAAAATGATACCAAAAAGAATTTACTGAAACTGGTTACAAATGACGGAGTCACCCATAATTCACCAAACAATATTTCGAAAGAGTAAGCAAAGTACTTTAAACATAAGTTTTCTACTTAGTCTCCTCCATCTCTACTAACCTTAATCTCTACTAACTTCTATTAACCTTTTTTTTCTAATAATAATGTAAAATCAACAGCTGTACAGAAAAATTACAAGAGGGTACCTCCTCCCAGCTGCCCACTGCTCTGAGGCTAGGAAACACTGTCACCACCGATAAATCCACTATAATTGAGAATTTCAATAAGCATTTCTCTACGGCTGGCCATGCCTTCCACATGGCTACCCCTACCCCGGTCAACTGCCCGGCACCCTCCACAGCAACCCGCCAAAGCCCCCACCATTTCTCCTTTACCCAAATCCAGATAGCTGATGTTCTGAAAGAGCTGCAAAATCTGGATCCCTACAAATCAGCCAGGCTAGACAATCTGGACCCTCTCTTTCTAAAATTATCTGCCGAAATTGTTGCAACCCCTATTACTAGCCTGTTCAACCTCTCTTTCGTATCGTCTGAGATTCTCAAAGATTGGAAAGCTACCGCGGTCATCCCCCTCTTCAAATGGGGTGACAATCTAGACCGAAACTGCTACAGACCTATATCTATCCTACCCTGTCTTTCTAAGGTCTTCGAAAGCCAAGTTAACAAACAGATTATTGACCATTTTGAATCCCACCGTACCTTCTCCGCTATGCAATCTGGTTTCAGAGCTGGTCATGGGTGTACCTCAGCCACACTCAAGGTCTAAACGACATCATAACCGCCATCGATAAGAGACATTACTGTGCAGCCGTATTCATCGACCTGGTCAAGGCTTTCGACTCTGTCAATCACAACATTCTTATTGGCAGACTCGACAGCCTTGGTTTCTCAAATGATTGCCTCGCCTGGTTTACCAACCACTTCTCTGATAGAGTTCAGTGTGTCAAATCGGAGGGCCTGTTGTCCGGACCTCTGACAGTCTCTATGGATGTGCCACAGGGTTCAATTCTTGGGCCGACTCTCTTTTCTATATACAGTACATCAATGATGTTGCTCTTGCTGCTGGTGATTCTCTGATCCACCTCTACGCAGACGAGACCATTCTGTATACTTCTGGCCCCTCCTTGGACACTGTGTTAACTAACCTCCAGACGAGCTTCAATGCCATACAAATCTCCTTCCGTGGCCTCCAAATGCTCTTAAACGCAAGTAAAACTAAATGCATGCTATTCAATCGATCACTGCCCGCACCTGCTCGCCCGTCCAGCATCACTACTCTGGACGGCTAAGACTTAGAATAGGTGGACAACTACAAATACCTGGGTGTCTGGTTAGACTGTAAACTCTCCTTCCAGACTCACATTAAGCATCTCCAATCCAAAATTGAATCTAGAATCGACTTCCTATATCGGCTTCCTTCTGCCGATCTACCATTCCAGTGTTTAATTGCTATATTGTAATTACTTCGCCACCATGGCCTATTTATTTCCTTAACTTACCTCATTTGCACTCACTGTATATAGACTTTATGTTTTCTTTTGTTCTACTGTATTATTGACTGTATGTTTTGTTTATTCCATGTGTAACTCTGTGTTGTTGGTCTTCCAAATGAACAATGACCCCAAGCAGACTTCCAAAGTTGTGGCAACATGGCTTAAGGACAACAAAGTCAAGGTATTTGAGTCGCCGTCACAAAGCCTTGACCTCAATCCCATAGAACATTTGTGGTCAGAACTGAAAAAGTGTGTGCGAGCAAGGAGACCTACAAATCTGAATCAGTTACACCAGCTCTGTCAAAATTCACCCAACTTATTGTGGGAAGCTTGTGGAAGGCTACCCAAAACATTTGACCCAAGTTAAACAATTTAAAGGCAATGCTACCAAATACTAATTGAGTGTATGTAAACTTCTGACCCACTGGGAATGTGATGAAAGAAATAAAAGCTGAAATAAATAATCCTCTCTACTATTATTCTGACATTTCACTTTCTTAAAATAAAGTGGTGATCCTAACTGACCGAAGACAGGGAATTTTTACTTAGATTAAATGTCAGGAATTGTGAAAAACTGAGTTTAAATGTATTTAGTGTATGTAAACTTCAGACTCCAACTGTATGTGTGTATATATATATATATATATGGGTGTGTGTGTGTATGTATTTATGTATGTATGTATGTACAGTACTCAGCAAAAAAATAAACATCCCATTTTCAGGACCCCGTCTTTCATGTAAACTTCCGACTTAAACTTTAAATGTAATATTTAAGTTTGTATTTTTTTATTAATTTGCAAAAATGTCTAAAAATCTTTTTTGTCTTTGTCATTATGGGGTATTGCGTGTAGATTGCTGCAGGAAAATAACAATTTAATCTGTTTTAGAATAAGGCTGTGATGTAACAAAATGTTGAGAAAGTCAAGGGGTATGAATACTTTCTGAATGCACGGTATATATTTACAACAAAATATATTGGGGATTGGAAATGATACAGATAATTAAATTAATGGAAGCTACAATCTATCTGCAATATTAACGCTGATCTACCCCCTAAAAAAATGTTGTAATAATAATAAGTTACCAAGGATATTCCTTAACCATAAGAATGAGAAAGAAAGAAAACATATGCAAGTCTCCTTATGGCTGCATTTATAAGTATTAGAATGACTACATATGATCTCTTGATACTATTTCAACCTGTGAAGCATAATTTAACATACCTGAAAGCTGTGCACTTTGTCTGTAATTGCTCTCATTGGCACAAAAAGTACTCATTGAGTGCGAACTCTAAACCCAGACTGCCTGTCTCATTGAAATGGTAAATCAGGATACTTTAATGCAGCACTCTGCATTACTTTGCAATGTGAACATTAGTTCTCCCTCTCCATCATTCACCAGAACCACAAATGAACAGACATCGACATCTATTAGTCCATGTACCTAATATAGATAGAAAGGACCACTTCTATTATATCTGCCATTTACTCTCACTGTTTAAGAGTGGCATTGGGAGGAAAGGACCGTAAAGTCAAGCACGGAACCTTCACACATTTCTCAATCCATGAGGGCATTGGACATAAATGCATATAACCCTTGCCATGCAATGTGCCAATTCCACCTGATACTGCAGGCTTCACAAACTAATCACATCTTTGGTGTTGGGTGTTCGAAGACAAGCATCCTCCATGCTCAATCATTTAGAGCTCAATGTCTGGGGCTAATGAGAGAGAAGCTGCCAATGAATGGTAATCACAGCCTGGAAGTGAGGCTTAGATACAGTGGGGTCCATAATCAGTGGCACCTTTGATAAAGATGAGCAAAAAAATACTGTGTAAAAAGAAATCATACAAATCCTGAGCTATATTGTATGATACATCTTTGGGGGAAACTATATTATTTTATACTAATAATACCATTTCTCAGAGAAAGAGATTTTAACAAGTCATAAAAAATCTCAAAAAGATAGGGGCTAAGCCACCTTTTTTCTCCACTTCCTGTCTGAATGACGTGCCCAAAGTAAAATGCCTGTAGCTCAGGCCCTGAAGCCAGATATGCATATAATTGGTACCATTGGAAAGAAAACACTTCGAAGTGTATAGAACTGTGAAAATAATGTAGGAGAATATAACACAATAGATATGGTAGGAGAAAATCCAAAGAAACACCAACCAGATGTATTTTGTTTTGAGAGACCATCCTCTTAGAA